>NC_081756.1:50255704-50258204 GCF_963082965.1 Carassius carassius
TTGTATGGGATTCACGAATCACGTTTACAGAGATCATGAATTCATTTTTTATTACCTGTACATCTGATCACACTATTTTATGTCATCGTAATGAATTCGCTGCAAGGAACATGCAATTTAAAGCTATATTAGCGTGTTGCTGATTGAATTGTGTTTAAAGCGATCGCACTAAAAGAAAATGTGAACAAACCCACAGTATTTGCTAGTAACGGCTCAATATTAAATATAATAATAATAATGAATAATTTAGGCCTGTTCACAACTATGAAGAAAACGATAAAGAAATAGTTCTAAAAATCGTTCTCAATATTAAAGAATAGCAGAGTGTAAACCACAGCTATAACGATAAAGACACAGAGAAGCGTTAGTGTTTCAATCACTTTCCAGACGACTTGTTTTGCAGCTGATGAACGATAAAAACATTGAGAGCCAATCAGAATCAATCCTGCCATAATGAGCTCAAGCATTTAAAGTGGCAGAACAGCGCGGCAGGTTTGTGCGGCTGTGTTTATCTTTGAGTGTTGTTCATGTCGATGGTCTCCTCCGCTGCTTCAGCGTTTGGCCGAAGCGAGGGATCTTGGAAGGCGCTGTAATAGTTCTGTACTGTTTACAGGCCAGCTGGCGGTTTATTCCTAACGAGGGGACGGATGGAGGTCTCTGGATCTCAATCAAAGATCTGTGTGTGGGTCTGACGTGCTTCTGGATGGAGATCTGAGCCCGTTTGTCATTATCTGTATGTGTTAGGAAGTATTAACTAACTAAACTAGCTCAGCTGCTCTCAAAGCTTTTTTCGAAACAAACAGTTATAATAATAACAATAATAAGTGGTGCAGTATGACAGAATAAGATCATTGAGTTTTTCCAGATGCAGAAATCTAACACATACTCATAGAGTGACCATACGAGCCATGTTCCCAGGACGAGTCCTTGCCAGGATTTCTATATCGCCTAAAACATCCAAAGTAGTTTGACCAATAACATGCAGGTCCAATCGTGACATGTGAGAAGATGAGATCTACAGAGAACGATCAAAGCAATGCAAATACATGTACATGTTAGGTGTTCGTTCGTTCGTTCATCTTGAAGCGTTGCTGCGCTCCGATCACTGTATGACACCAGAGTACCACGAGAGAGATTCGAATGCATCGAAAGCAGATAAAAAGCCAACTTTAATTTTTTTTATTTATTTTATGTTTGTTTTTTTTGGGTTTAAATTGTAAAAAATATATATATATATATATATATATATATATGAGTGAGTGTGCATGTGTGTGTGTGTGTGTGTAAGAGAGAGTCTGTGTGTATTTGTGTTTGTGTTTGTCCAGAAGGCGTTGGATAAAAAGCTCAAGCTGTTCATGAAAGAACATCTCACTCTCCAGCACACAGACAGACAGACAGAGCGGCGTTCATCACGGCGTTTCACTGGATCTTACAGTCCTGTTTCTAATGGCATGTTTCTCTTCATCTTTGGCGTGTCATTAGGGGGGTATTAATGAAGTCGTCAGTGTGTTTCTCCTGTCACTGGGTCACTTACACTGGCATTGATTACAGTATGTGTTCGGCTGCATTCACACCACCACTGAATGACGACCAAAACCAATGTTCTGCTCAAAACTCATTTGTGTGTGTGTGTGTGTGTGTGTGATAGTGTGTGTGTGTGTGTGTTACAGAAGATTTCTATTTTGAATAAACGCTCTTCTTTTGAACTTTTCTATTTATTTGTGAATCCTGAAAAATGCACGTTATTGTATACAAATGGTCTTTGCAATATTTAATCAAGAGGTTGAATTAAAACAAGTTTTCTTTTCACCTGATGCCATCGTTGCCGCTTCTTCTTCTTCACAAGTCATATATAGAGCCGTTTCAGCAGTGTTGCATCCTTGTGCAGAAGCGTGTTTCTCTCTGGCAGTCATTCAAACGCAGCGTTTATCTGCTGGTTTGGTCTGTGTTAGTTTAGTGTCTGATTAACTAATGAATTATGCAGATGAGGTGAGGACAGCCGTCCAATCTGTGCTGAATGTGCTGTGATCTGACATTTTCTACTGGACCCCAGTCCTCTCTCACTAATGCTGAAGGAGAGCTGGACCATCTGATAAATGCCCATCTGCATAAAGACTTCTGTGAATAACACTCACCTGCTCAGATTCTCTGCTTAATGGATAAAGGAGGCGTGTCTGTATGGAAATGATTGACAGTGACTTCATTTACACACTGAAGACATTGCTGTTTCACTGATTTACACTACAACTGATCAAACATTGTTAAATCAAGACACATTTACCTGAGGAAGGAAGAAGTCCTTTTTTTTTTTTTTGATCGTTGATTAATGATTAATCAGTGCCAATAGATTCACTGGCCAAAACACATTTTAGCATTATTTTAAAATAATATACTTAAGTGTGAACTGAATGTAATATTTCAGGACACTTAACTGCATGTTAATTGCAATCAAATGAACATGTATTACAGTTTTACTTTATATTAGATGCAACTAATGACT
>NC_081756.1:50263204-50395266 GCF_963082965.1 Carassius carassius
TGAACACCCAAACAATCAGTGAAATATGTTAATATCGCCATGGTTTCCTTTAAACAAATGCATGAAAAAGAAGACGATAACACGTTTGATACTGCAACCAAAGAGAGTGTTACTGAGTAAACAGCAGAGGTGGAAAGAGTACAAAAATATTCTACTCAAGTAAAAGTACCATTACATTAATGAAATTTTACTTAAGTACAAGTAAAAGTACCAGTCTAAAAATCTACTCAAGTAAAAGTAAAAAGTAGCTCATTTAAAATTTACTCAGAGTAAAAATTACTTAGTTACATTTTAACAGTGGGAGGGAGTCAAAAATGGGACAGACCAAGGGTGTCAAACTCAGTTCCTGGAGGGCCACGGTCCTGCACAGTTTAGATATAACCCTAATTAAACACACCTGATCCAGCTAATCTAATCATTTAGGTTTATTTGAAAACTACATGATATGTGTGCTGGAGCAGGGTTAGGGCTACGGCCCTCCAGGAACTGAGTTTGACACCCCTGGGATAGGTCTATTAATCTCAAACTAGTTGTTTTTAATTAAAGGAATCAGTTATTTAGAATAATAAAACATTTGGGCTGTTACCAGGCAAATCAGCATCAACAAACTCATCTTTTAATGCAGAGGAAATGCAGTAGATTCATTGGAAGTGGCATTTAGATGTATTACACTGTTTAGTGCAGGACAAGAATGCATTTAACCTGCAGTTACAAATGCATGAATAATGTTTTGATATACAAGACATAAAATGTTGAATACTCATTTAAAATGATAAGAAATTAATTATTTAAAATAATCAAAAGATACTTTAAATGTGAAATAAAAATGGCCAGTATGTGTCAGCAAGTCACTGTTAATAAGTGAGTCATTGCGACTGAACCGAATCATTTAAACGGTTGATTCATTCAGGAACGAAACACTGTCACGTTGCTCAGAGACGCAAAACTGTGCTTTGGTGGCTGTGTTTGGAATTATTTTCTGTTGTAGAAGTAGAGCTAAAAAGGCAATATGGTGTCTAAAACGCAAGTCTCTTAATTAACTTGTTTACTGAACTGTTATATATATGTATGTATATATTCATGATGATTTTTGGAGGAAAAGACGGCATTCTTTGTGTGATTTTGATTTAATATATGAAATTATATAAATATGTGAATTTTCTGACCCTATATCTTACATTTTGTGATCATTCTAAATGCATTTTAGGAGACTGAATCACACAGTGAAAGAACGCACTATAAATGCGCGCGCACATCATTAAAACAAAAATATATATATATATATAACTTATATATACGATATATATAGCACACTCCTCACCACTGTCTTTTTGGCTAATTTGTGCAAAACCTCTTGCTAAAATGTCAAAGCTTCATTTTAACCACCAATGCAACGATGCAATTATTTAGCTTACCTCTACATTCTTGCGAAGGGTTGATGTCTTGTCGAGATTTTATAAGCTGCTAGTTTGGTCTTCCTAGGCAAGCACAGCATAATAGAGCATACATATGGCCAGGGGTTCACTTCATTTCCTTCGAGTTCAACTTCAGAATATGACGGGGTTTCGTTTTCTGCGGTGTCTGCACCACTAACGCCTGTTTTGTCCGTCTGCATCTTTCTTGTGATTTTAGCGCCAGTTTGCCCTCAAGCCCATTATTTACTGCCGTAGTTTCCAGGGAGCGATTTATTTATTTATTTATTTATTTATTTTACTCAGTAATTAATGTGTTTTAAAATGTAGCGAAGTACAATACTTTAAACAAAATATACTTAAGTAAAAGTAAAATTACAGATTTTAAAAATTACTTGAAAAAGTATTAGTACACAAAAAAGCTACTCAATTACAGTAACGCGAGTAAACTTTCCACCTCTGGTAAACAGGAAGTTTTTTTTTTTTTTAAATATCAACCTCAAATTTGGAACACAACTTGTGTACACATAGCATACATTTTTCTAATCTGTCAAGTGTCTTCTTTAAAAACAGACCAAACTTAAGTGTGCGCTCCAAAGCATTCAAGATTTACATTGGAAATGAAAGGCTCAGTAATGTTTTTTTTTGTACTGATGACAAGGTTTTTTTGGGTTTTTCTGATAGTAATGAGTATTATTTGTAACCATGATGGCAGTGACCAATATAAATATAAAAGACGTTCATAAGACCTTGAAGGTCTCTTAATTTAAAAAGCCTGTAACAGCGCCAGCACACATCTTCAGCACACGTCGTGTCTAGCAGTGCTCTTATCTGTAGCTCATCGTCCTGTAAATGTCAGCAGGATCCTCAAACGCTCGGCCGCTCGCAGGGAAAGATGCTGTTCCTCAAATGTCAAGTGTCTTTTAAACACAGGCCTGCAGTTTGCTCTGAAAACACTGAGTTCTAGTATTATCCCACACACATTCTGCAATGAGACACATGATGGCTATGAATCCCATCCGTTCACTCAGATGCCGTTATAGATTTTAGTATTAATTTGAACCAGTTTATATTTGTATAGTTTTTGTTTTAATTTTATTGCGTATTTTTGTAATTTTATCAGTTTGTTTTTGAATATCTGTATAGTATTGGCAACAAGCTTAGATAAAAAAGAGGACTTTATTTGATTTCAGCTAATTTTTATTTCTATATTAGCAATATTTTTTTATTTGTAATATTTTATATTTTTTATTTTAGTGATAATTAATATTATATATTGCTATATTTTTATACTATTTTTACTATGTTAAATATATTATATATTATTATATTTGTTTTCTATTATTTATTTATTGCCTTCGTTTCAGGTTTAGTTTAGTTTAGTTTAGTTTAGTTTAGTTTAGTTTAGTTTAGTTTAGTTTAGTCTGTTCGTATGGGTTTTCTATACTCTGCTGTCAGAGAATCCTGTATTTGGGCTCCTTGTGGTTCAGATATATCTTTACTGTTTCTCCAAAGATCAGGTCTGCAATGGAGTCTTTGTTCAGTATGAGCCAGTTAAAACTGATTTACAATTTCAACTTCAATTGTCCAAGCAGGCATAATTCTTATCTTATCATAACTGACATATGATTTAATAACTAGTTTCTGAATTCTGCCACTGTTAGTCGGTTAGTGCAGTCTTGGGGACTCCCTGCTCTGCACATTTTTAATGCACCTGATGCAGTTCATCTGTTTGTTGGGTTCGTGCATCGTTTTGGATCAGTCAGTTGTTGGTTTTGTTTTTGCATTTGGTCCCAAACTCAGTCACTTTCACACAAACTTGCATGCATTTAATCATTTGACGGATTTCCTGAGAATCAAACCTATCACCATGCTTTACAGTTTGAGCTACAAGAATGCTAAATAATAATAGTGGATGTCTATCGGGATGGGAAGATGTTTATTCAGTTTGTAAGTTTATTAGAATGGAAAGCAAGAAATGTGCTGAAGAGATCACAGCTGAGCTTCACACTGAATGCAGAGCGAAACATTCACTCATTATAACACACACTGACAAAACCAAGCGAAACGTCCCCTGTAAATGACGCCTGTGCATTTCCCTACATTATTCTGTAGGTCATGTAAGTCTGAAAGAGGCGTCTGGATGATGTGGGATCGGTGAGAGACGGGGTCAAAGGTCGCGGCGGAGCATTGCTAATTGAGCTGCAGCACGGTGTACTGTAGAAGCCAACGCGTTTGACAGGAACATTCATCACATCCCACTGATTTCTAACACACACACACACAGACATATAATTCTGTTATAATAAATGGCATTAGAGTGAGATTCACTCTGAGCCGCTGAGATTTCTCATGCTTTGCTCTGCTCTTTTCTGATCTAAACACACACAAACTTTCTCACACTGTGTTTTTCAGCACACTAGAACTTTACGCTCGCTTCTATTCTGTTCTGTTATTTATTTATTTTTATTCTATGTGCTAATCCTAAATCCTCACACGCACCTTTCTGTGTTTCTATATGTATCATACGTGCATTTCTTCATCATTGCCAAAGATGCTTGATTTTAACCTGGAGTTGTGATCTTGCAGTCTGAAATGAATGTGATGAAATATAAAGGACACCTGCGCACGCAAAAACATGTGCAGCACGAACAGTGTGGACCACTTCACAAACAAATGACTCTTATGATCCAGTCGATTCAACTCACATGAACTGAATCAGTCTGACGAAACCATCAGTGAACGAATCAACATCTGATTCACTCACTGAACTTTCAGTGATTTCTGCTTGAAATAAGTACGTTTAGTCTTAGACTGTTCATATGATGACATGTCGTTAAAGATTCACATCTGGAGAACAACATGCCCAATTGCTTTCATTTGATTAGTCATATTATCTATGATAAGAAATGCAAGCTAAACTTTCTTTATAGATTTATTTTAACATGATTCCTTGTGCAAAATATAGATGTCGCTTTTTTATGTTCCTGGGTTGAAAGATAAGATCAAAAAGAATAAAATTTAAAAATGATCCGACCTGAGTCCAAACACAGCGAGAGAGTTTTCTGTGGATTCAGAGGATCCTGACGAGAGCTGTTTATTTCTATATTCATTTATTCTAATGAAGGTGTAGACGTGTGTTGTGTGCCTGCACGGAAATACAAACATGGATTCTTTTATTTGTTGACTTCTTCACACTAATAATAATATCATTTACACCACTGTCTCCTGTGTTAACTATGGGATGTCAGCTACTTGGCACTTCTATGAGCTCACGGTGCCAACCAATGGGGCCGTTTCCATGGCAACAGCTGGCAGGGAGGTTTGTGGGAGATTTTTCAGTATTTATAGGTGCGTCTGGATATGTATAGGTACAGCAAGATGTAGATGAACATTTTAGTCCAAAACAATAAACAAAGTTTGTTTAGATTAGATTAGATTCAACTTTATTGTCACTGCACATGTAAGGTACCAGGCAACGTTAAATCAATCATTAAAGAGATTTCTCATGTAACGGGAGAAAGGGAAATCATTGTTGGTTGTGCAATGTAATATAATTCTCCCAGAAAAATAAGGGATGTGTCTTTGTCATGCATGCACATCACTGGAACTAATTTACGTTTATTCATTTAGCTGACGCTTTTATCCAAAGCGACTTACAATTGCTATATATGTCAGAGGTCACACGCCTCTGGAGCAACTAGGGGTTAAGTGTCTTGCTCAGGGACACATTGGTGTCTCACAGTGGATTCGAACCGGGTCTCTCACACCACAGGCATGTGTCTTATCCACTGCGCTAGCACCACCCCAACTAATATTGACACATTCATGTCCAGTCAGGACAAGTGATGGTTAACGGTCTCATTGATATTGAGATTTTTCATGCTAAACACACAAAGAATGTAGGATATTTTCTGTGCCTACGTACCAACCTGGGCCATCTGTTCTCTTTGCCTGCCTCTGTGCGTGTGTGTGTGTGTGTGTGTGTGTGTGTGTGGAAGCATGGATCATACTGTGAAGCCGGAGATTGCTCACAAAGTCTGCTTGTAAACAAAGACAGATGCCTATGTATAACACTACACTATCACATAAACACACACACACATACACACACACACACACACACACTGCAGCTGTGAGGGTCCTCTATTGTCAATCACATGTGTGTGTGTGTGTTTTCTGTAGTTGTGAGAGAAAATAAAGAGACTGGCATACTCATGATAAAGTTTGAAGGAAGTGAGCAAACGTCAGTCAATGCTGTGCAAATGCCACACACTGTCTGTCCACTAGTCAATGGACATGTACTGTTACATGAACAGTGACAGGGCTGTCATGTTGTCTAGGATGGAGAAGAGCATGATGTTGTCATGGTGACTATAATAGAATGGGAATTACAGTTACAGTGAGGTCGTCATGGTGACAGAGAAAAGGGGAGACTAGAGTTGTAGTAAGGTTTTTATAGATGGTTGTTTAGAGATTGTCATGGTGATTATCAGTAAAGTTGCAGTGAGGTTGTCATGGCAGCGGTGATACAGTTACAGTGAGGTTGTCATGGCAGCGGTGATACAGTTACAGTGAGGTTGTCATGGCAGCAGTGATACAGTTACAGTGAGGTTGTCATGGCAGCGGTGATACAGTTACAGGGAGGTTGTCATGGCAGCGGTGATACAGTTACAGTGAGGTTGTCATGGCAGCAGTGATACAGTTACAGTGAGGTTGTCATGGCAGCGGTGATACAGTTACAGTGAGGTTGTCATGGCAGCGGTGATACAGTAACATTGAGGTTGTCATGGCAGCGGTGATACAGTTACAGTGAGGTTGTCATGGCAGCGGTGATACAGTTACAGTGAGGTTGTCATGGCAGCAGTGATACAGTTACAGTTAGGTTGTCATGGCAGCAGTGATACAGTTACATTGAGGTTGTCATGGCAGTGGTGATACAGTTACAGTGAGGTTGTCATGGCAGCAGTGATACAGTTACAGTGAGGTTGTCATGGCAGTGGTGATAAGCTAAACTCCCTGCTCAGCCTCTCTGAGACTGTAATAGAGGATTGAGTGGAGTTGCAGAGAGTTTTTCTACCATCCCTGATGTAGAAGAGATTGAGTTGTTGTCCAGCACAGATTTGAATGTACCGAGTTGTCTTTCTTCCTGTTAGCTTGTCAGATAATGAAGGCTAATCAAATCATCTCTCTTTACAGTGGAATGTGTTTCCTTTTCTTCTCCTGGATGTCTAGTATGTCACTTACAGTCAGGCGTTTTTCCTTTCATCGCTCACTAATGAACTCCTAAAGCACTCACTGCAGGAAAGCACGGACCACACACGTGAGCCGGTGAAACTGGAAAATCTTTCTCGGTGTCCAGTGTTACTGCAGTGAGAGAGAAATGACACAGATTGGCAGAGAGAGAAAACAGAGTCTCTGAAAAGAGACAAACTAGTGTTGACAGAGAGGCAGACAGTCTGTCTCATGATCTCAGTGTGAACATCTACAGAGATGCAGCAGTTCCCTTCTCCCCTAAACATTATCTGTACTTGCTCAGCTCTCTGATGTGAATATCAAATAACACACTACAGTTAAAGGTACTGTGCTTTAGTATGTTAGACAACACTAACTGTTTTCATGTTTTTTAAGCCAAATTCTGACCTTACCATCTGAATGTCGCAGCAGATATCAAGATTCATCAGACCAGGCAACATTTTTAAAATCTTCTATTGTCCGATTTTGGTGAGCCTGTGTGAATTATAGCCTCCCTTTCCTGTTCTTAGCTGACAGCAGCGACACCTGGTGTGGTCTTCTGCCGCTGTGGATCATCTGTTTCAGGGTTCGGTGTGTTGTGTGTTCAGAGACGGTCTTCTGCTGCTGTAGATAATCTGTTTCAGGGTTCGAGGTGTTGTGTGTTCAGAGACGGTCTTCTGCCATAGATCATCTGTTTCAGGGTTTGAGGTGTTGTGTGTTCAGAGATGGTCTTCTGCTGCTGTAGATCATCTGTTTCAGGGTTTGAGGTGTTGTGTGTTCAGAGATGGTCTTCTGCCATAGATCATCTGTTTCAGGGTTCGAGGTGTTGTGTGTTCAGAGATGGTCTTCTGCTGCTGTAGATCATCTGTTTCAGGGTTCGAGGTGTTGTGTGTTCAGAGATGGTCTTCTGCTGCTGTAGATCATCTGTTTCAGGGTTCGAGGTGTTGTGTGTTCAGAGATGGTCTTCTGCTGCTGTAGATCATCTGTTTCAGGGTTCGATGTGTTGTGTGTTCAGAGATGGTCTTCTGCCGCTGTAGATCATCTGTTTCAGGGTTCGAGGTGTTGTGTGTTCAGAGACAGTCTTCTGCCATAGATCATCTGTTTCAGGGTTCGAGGTGTTGTGTGTTCAGAGATGGTCTTCTGCTGCTGTAGATCATCTGTTTCAGGGTTCGAGGTGTTGTGTGTTCAGAGATGGTCTTCTGCTGCTGTAGATCGTCTGTTTCAGGGTTCGAGGTGTTGTGTGTTCAGAGATGGTCTTCTGCTGCTGTAGATCATCTGTTTCAGGGTTCGAGGTGTTGTGTGTTCAGAGACGGTCTTCTGCCATAGATCATCTGTTTCAGGGTTCGATGTGTTGTGTGTTCAGAGATGGTCTTCTGCTGCTGTAGATCATCTGTTTCAGGGTTCGATGTGTTGTGTGTTCAGAGATGGTCTTCTGCTGCTGTAGATCATCTGTTTCAGGGTTCGAGGTGTTGTGTGTTCAGAGATGGTCTTCTGCTGCTGTAGATCATCTGTTTCAGGGTTCGGCGTGTTGTGTGTTCAGAGATGGTCTTCTGCCGCTGTAGATCATCTGTTTCAGGGTTCGGTGTGTTGTGTGTTCAGAGATGGTCTTCTGCTGCTGTAGATCATCTGTTTCAGGTTTCGAGGTGTTGTGTGTTCAGAGACGGTCTTCTGCCATAGATCATCTGTTTCAGGGTTCGAGGTGTTGTGTGTTCAGAGATGGTCTTCTGCTGCTGTAGATCATCTGTTTCAGGGTTCGGTGTGTTGTGTGTTCAGAGATGGTCTTCTGCTGCTGTAGATCATCTGTTTCAGGGTTCGAGGTGTTGTGTGTTCAGAGATGGTCTTCTGCTGCTGTAGATCATCTGTTTCAGGGTTCGAGGTGTTGTGTGTTCAGAGATGGTCTTCTGCTGCTGTAGATCATCTGTTTCAGGGTTCGAGGTGTTGTGTGTTCAGAGACGGTCTTCTGCCATAGATCATCTGTTTCAGGGTTCGAGGTGTTGTGTGTTCAGAGATGGTCTTCTGCTGCTGTAGATCATCTGTTTCAGGGTTCGGCGTGTTGTGTGTTCAGAGATGGTCTTCTGCTGCAGTAGATCATCTGTTTCAGGGTTCGAGGTTTTGTGTGTTCAGAGACGGTCTTCTGCCATAGATCATCTGTTTCAGGGTTCGAGGTGTTGTGTGTTCAGAGATGGTCTTCTGCTGCTGTAGATCATCTGTTTCAGTGTTCGGCGTGTTGTGTGTTCAGAGATGGTCTTCTGCTGCTGTAGATCATCTGTTTCAGGGTTCGGTGTGTTGTGTGTTCAGAGACGGTCTTCTGCTGCTGTGGATCATCTGTTTCAGGGTTCGAGGTGTTGTGTGTTTAGAGATGGTCTTCTGCTGCTGTAGATCATCTGTTTCAGGGTTTGAGGTGTTGTGTGTTCAGAGATGGTCTTCTGCCATAGATCATCTGTTTCAGGGTTCGAGGTGTTGTGTGTTCAGAGATGGTCTTCTGCTGCTGTAGATCATCTGTTTCAGGGTTCGAGGTGTTGTGTGTTCAGAGATGGTCTTCTGCTGCTGTAGATCATCTGTTTCAGGGTTCGAGGTGTTGTGTGTTCAGAGATGGTCTTCTGCTGCTGTAGATCATCTGTTTCAGGGTTCAAGGTGTTGTGTGTTCAGAGATGGTCTTCTGCTGCTGTAGATCATCTGTTTCAGGGTTCGAGGTGTTGTGTGTTCAGAGATGGTCTTCTGCTGCTGTAGATCATCTGTTTCAGGGTTCGGCATGTTGTGTGTTCAGAGATGGTCTTCTGCTGCTGTAGATCATCTGTTTCAGGGTTCGAGGTGTTGTGTGTTCAGAGACGGTCTTCTGCCAAAAATCATCTGTTTCAGGGTTCGAGGTGTTGTGTGTTCAGAGATGGTCTTCTGCTGCTGTAGATCATCTGTTTCAGGGTTCGGCGTGTTGTGTGTTCAGAGATGGTCTTCTGCTGCTGTAGATCATCTGTTTCAGGGTTCGAGGTGTTGTGTGTTCAGAGATGGTCTTCTGCCATAGATCATCTGTTTCAGGGTTCGAGGTGTTGTGTGTTCAGAAATGGTCTTCTGCTGCTGTAGATCATCTGTTTCAGGGTTCGAGGTGTTGTGTGTTCAGAGATGGTCTTCTGCTGCTGTAGATCATCTGTTTCAGGGTTCGAGGTGTTGTGTGTTCAGAGATGGTCTTCTGCTGCTGTAGATCATCTGTTTCAGGGTTCGAGGTGTTGTGTGTTCAGAGATGGTCTTCTGCTGCTGTAGATCATCTGTTTCAGGGTTCGATGTGTTGTGTGCTCAGAGATGGTCTTCTGCCACTGTAGATCATCTGTTTCAGGGTTCGAGGTGTTGTGTGTTCAGAGACGGTCTTCTGCCATAGATCATCTGTTTCAGGGTTCGAGGTGTTGTGTGTTCAGAGATGGTCTTCTGCTGCTGTAGATCATCTGTTTCAGGGTTCGAGGTGTTGTGTGTTCAGAGATGGTCTTCTGCTGCTGTAGATCATCTGTTTCAGGGTTTGAGGTGTTGTGTGTTTAGAGATGGTCTTCTGCTGCTGTAGATCATCTGTTTCAGGGTTCGAGGTGTTGTGTGTTCAGAGACGGTCTTCTGCCATAGATCATCTGTTTCAGGGTTTGAGGTGTTGTGTGTTCAGAGATGGTCTTCTGCCGCCGTAGATCATCTGTTTCAGGGTTCGAGGTGTTGTGTGTTCAGAGACGGTCTTCTGCCATAGATCATCTGTTTCAGGGTTCGATGTGTTGTGTGTTCAGAGATGGTCTTCTGCTGCTGTAGATCATCTGTTTCAGGGTTCGATGTGTTGTGTGTCCAGAGATGGTCTTCTGCTGCTGTAGATCATCTGTTTCAGGGTTCGAGGTGTTGTGTGTTCAGAGATGGTCTTCTGCTGCTGTAGATCATCTGTTTCAGGGTTCGGCGTGTTGTGTGTTCAGAGATGGTCTTCTGCCGCTGTAGATCATCTGTTTCAGGGTTCGGTGTGTTGTGTGTTCAGAGATGGTCTTCTGCTGCTGTAGATCATCTGTTTCAGGGTTCGAGGTGTTGTGTGTTCAGAGATGGTCTTCTGCTGCTGTAGATCATCTGTTTCAGGGTTCGGTGTGTTGTGTGTTCAGAGATGGTCTTCTGCTGCTGTAGATCATCTGTTTCAGGGTTCGAGGTGTTGTGTGTTCAGAGATGGTCTTCTGCTGCTGTAGATCATCTGTTTCAGGGTTCGAGGTGTTGTGTGTTCAGAGATGGTCTTCTGCTGCTGTAGATCATCTGTTTCAGGGTTCGAGGTGTTGTGTGTTCAGAGACGGTCTTCTGCCATAGATCATCTGTTTCAGGGTTCGAGGTGTTGTGTGTTCAGAGATGGTCTTCTGCTGCTGTAGATCATCTGTTTCAGGGTTCGGCGTGTTGTGTGTTCAGAGATGGTCTTCTGCTGCAGTAGATCATCTGTTTCAGGGTTCGAGGTTTTGTGTGTTCAGAGACGGTCTTCTGCCATAGATCATCTGTTTCAGGGTTTGAGGTGTTGTGTGTTCAGAGATGGTCTTCTGCCATAGATCATCTGTTTCAGGGTTCGGCGTGTTGTGTGTTCAGAGATGGTCTTCTGCTGCTGTGGATCATCTGTTTCAGGGTTCGAGGTGTTGTGTGTTTAGAGATGGTCTTCTGCTGCTGTAGATCATCTGTTTCAGGGTTCGAGGTGTTGTGTGTTCAGAGATGGTCTTCTGCTGCTGTAGATCATCTGTTTCAGGGTTCGAGGTGTTGTGTGTTCAGAGATGGTCTTCTGCTGCTGTAGATCATCTGTTTCAGGGTTCGAGGTGTTGTGTGTTCAGAGATGGTCTTCTGCTGCTGTAGATCATCTGTTTCAGGGTTCGAGGTGTTGTGTGTTCAGAGATGGTCTTCTGCTGCTGTAGATCATCTGTTTCAGGGTTCGGCGTGTTGTGTGTTCAGAGATGGTCTTCTGCTGCTGTAGATCATCTGTTTCAGGGTTCGAGGTGTTGTGTGTTCAGAGACGGTCTTCTGCCAAAAATCATCTGTTTCAGGGTTCGAGGTGTTGTGTGTTCAGAGATGGTCTTCTGCTGCTGTAGATCATCTGTTTCAGGGTTCGGCGTGTTGTGTGTTCAGAGATGGTCTTCTGCTGCTGTAGATCATCTGTTTCAGGGTTCGAGGTGTTGTGTGTTCAGAGATGGTCTTCTGCCATAGATCATCTGTTTCAGGGTTCGAGGTGTTGTGTGTTCAGAAATGGTCTTCTGCTGCTGTAGATCATCTGTTTCAGGGTTCGAGGTGTTGTGTGTTCAGAGATGGTCTTCTGCTGCTGTAGATCATCTGTTTCAGGGTTCGTGGTGTTGTGTGTTCAGAGATGGTCTTCTGCTGCTGTAGATCATCTGTTTCAGGGTTCGAGGTGTTGTGTGTTCAGAGATGGTCTTCTGCTGCTGTAGATCATCTGTTTCAGGGTTCGATGTGTTGTGTGCTCAGAGATGGTCTTCTGCCACTGTAGATCATCTGTTTCAGGGTTCGAGGTGTTGTGTGTTCAGAGACGGTCTTCTGCCATAGATCATCTGTTTCAGGGTTCGAGGTGTTGTGTGTTCAGAGATGGTCTTCTGCTGCTGTAGATCATCTGTTTCAGGGTTCGAGGTGTTGTGTGTTCAGAGATGGTCTTCTGCTGCTGTAGATCATCTGTTTCAGGGTTTGAGGTGTTGTGTGTTTAGAGATGGTCTTCTGCTGCTGTAGATCATCTGTTTCAGGGTTCGAGGTGTTGTGTGTTCAGAGACGGTCTTCTGCCATAGATCATCTGTTTCAGGGTTTGAGGTGTTGTGTGTTCAGAGATGGTCTTCTGCCGCCGTAGATCATCTGTTTCAGGGTTCGATGTGTTGTGTGTTCAGAGATGGTCTTCTGCTGCTGTAGATCATCTGTTTCAGGGTTTGAGGTGTTGTGTGTTCAGAGATGGTCTTCTGCTGCTGTAGATCATCTGTTTCAGGGTTCGGCGTGTTGTGTGTTCAGAGATGGTCTTCTGCTGCTGTAGATCATCTGTTTCAGGGTTCGAGGTGTTGTGTGTTCAGAGACGGTCTTCTGCCATAGATCATCTGTTTCAGGGTTCGATGTGTTGTGTGTTCAGAGATGGTCTTCTGCTGCTGTAGATCATCTGTTTCAGGGTTTGATGTGTTGTGTGTTCAGATATGGTCTTCTGCTGCTGTAGATCATCTGTTTCAGGGTTTGAGGTGTTGTGTGTTCAGACATGGTCTTCTGCTGCTGTAGATCATCCGTTTCAGGGTTCGATGTGTTGTGTGTTCAGAGATGGTCTTCTGCTGTTGTAGATCATCTGTTTCAGGGTTCGATGTGTTGTGTGTTCAGAGATGGTCTTCTGCTGCCATAGATCATCTGTTTCAGGGTTTGAGGTGTTGTGTGTTCAGAGACGGTCTTCTGCCATAGATCATCTGTTTCAGGGTTTGAGGTGTTGTGTGTTCAGAGATGGTCTTCTGCTGCTGTAGATCATCTGTTTCAGGGTTCGATGTGTTGTGTGTTCAGAGATGGTCTTCTGCTGCTGTAACTCATCTGTTTTAGGGTTTGAGGTGTTGTGTGTTCAGAGATGGTATTTTGCAGACCTTGGTTGTAATGAGTTGTAACAAGGTTATTTGAGTTACTGTTGCCTTTCTATCATCTCTAACCAGTCTGATCTCTGACATCAACAAGACATTTTCGTCCACAAAGCTGCTGCTCACTGGATATTCTCTCTTTTTTGGATCATTCTCTGTAAACCCTAGAGATGGTTGTGCATGAAAATCCCATTAGATCAGCAGTTGAAAATACTCAGACTAGCCCATCTGACACCAACAACCATTCCACATTCAAAGTCACTTAAATCCTCTTTCTTCACCGTTCTGATGCTCGGTTTGAACTTCAGCAAGTCGTCTTCACCACATCTAGATGCCTAAATGCAATGGCATGTGATTGGCAGATTAGTCAGTTGTGCTACCAAGCAATTGAACAGGTGTACCTTATAAAGTGGCCAGTGAGTGTAAGTGTACTAGGATGATAAAACTTTTAATTAGACATAATTACAAAGTGTCCCCGCATGTTTAAGACAAATGAAAGTGTCAAATGTATTTCATTAAAAAAACATTATCTGCAAGTACAGTTTTTTTTATATATACAAATGCATTTTTAAGATCTGAAGTACTGCATAACAATCCAGAACACCTTAGCAATCATTTGTCCACACCACTCACATGTTCTTCAGGTGATGTGCTGATTTAGACACTAATTCCATCATTACAAGAGCTTGTGTTTCTTCAGCATATCTCCACCTGTCTCTCATCTCGTGTAATTACGCCATTTTTGGTAGTTAAATTCCATTTAGTGATGGTAAACGACCATCGTCTGAAAGCAGGCAGGATTGAGAGTCAGTGCAGGATCACAGGCAGATCTTCATTCTGACAGCAGAGCAGATCAGATCCGCCGCTCACCGGCAGACGAAAGCCAGCGCTGATGAATACTGCGAGTCTCTCAGAACTCTGTTATTTTTACCTGTCAGCTGTGTATCGCTGTGTTTCATTTGAGTCAGTTTCAGAGATTCTGACGGCTGCTTCCTGCCCACACTGAGCTGTCATGCGCGCATGTGTGCGCATACATCCATCAGATCCTTGTTAGCTTCTTTCCCACATCAGTTTGCAGCTTGGAAACTTTCCTCTGGCTGTTTTGAGTTGTTTTGTAGAGTTTGTCTCCTGATTGGTGTTTGACTGTCAGAGAAACCGTATGTTGGTCAGAATTTTGTCTCACCTTGCACCTTGCAGTTTAAGCCATACTAAAGCAAGCACACGCACACACACACACACACACACACACATCCTCTGACAGATTTCAGATCCACTGATTACTGTTTTTTGCAAAAGAGTGTTTGAAATCCATCAGCAATGAGCAACAGCAAATGAGACTGCGAGAGCGTGAGAGCAGAGCCAGGCATTGGTCGTGTGACTGACATGCAAATGACAGACCCCAAATTGTTTTGTTTTTATCATATTTTGTTTCTATAATACAAATGTTGGAGACAACTGTTTTTAAAGCATTAATTGTTTTTTTTTTTTTTTTTTTCGTACTGGGATATCTTTAACATGTAAGACAAACATCGTTTTTTTGTTGTTGTTTTTTATTCATTTTGTCTGCTTAATGTTTCCCTTACGAAAGGAAAATATATTTACCAATATATTTCTTAAAATATATTGTGATATATTGTAATATATTAATTTCCCTTTTATTTTCTAAAATATTATATATTTGAATACATTTAATAATATATTGATGATACATATATTACATAATATATTGCAAAATATACAAATGATTGCCGCTTTCGATATATTGCAATATATTGGAAAAAATAAATATATATAAGAATATATGCCTAATATATTACATGCTATTTTATTGTAAAATAAGTTGAAATGCTTGTAAAGACACTTATAGTCAGTTTGTTGACCATCATATTAAAGTGTTAGCATATATTTACAGTAACAGACATGACCGCTAGATGACATGTAGTTGCAGAGTTACTTATCAACATCTGTCTAAATGGTACCATCAAAATAATCAAACTGATATTACAATAAAAATAGTTCAAAGCAAATGTATCTTATTACACATTCAGCTGATCTGATATCTGATAGTATGGCTGTTTGAGATAATTATTGGTATTATTATTATTATTATTACTACTACTACTTATAAGTGGTATTTGACCTCTTTAAGTAAAGTAGCATCAGAAAAATGGCAAGATATGAGACTTATAATACATTATAACTATGAGAAATATAATCCATTGTAAAAGTGGATGGAACGTGTTCATTGTGTTATAAATCATCATACTCTTAAAAGCTATAACCACAAACAAGTAAATATTATAATATATTAAAATTGTTCTTAAGAATATTCATGAGATTGATACAATATAAGTATTTTTTTATAATGCATTATGCATTCGTTTTAATGCCTTAATATCATCCTTATAATGTATTATAAATAAGGCTTCATAGAAAGTGTTACCAAAATCACAACTACCAGGGTGTTTTTTTTTTTTTTTTGCTTTCCTAATGTTTGAAACATTTGCAGACCTAATATATAATGTATGTAAAATAAAACAGCTCCTATAATTTTTCTTTGTTCGAGCTTCTGAAATTATGAATCAATACTTTCTTAAGCACTTCTATCAACTGACAGAAATAATAAAACTGCAGATTTGGAGTTTGCTCCAGCAGTGCTGCAGATCTCGGACCTCACTGTCTTCCTCTCCTCCAGTGCTTCATCTTTCAGAACTGCATCTTCAGTCTTTTGTTCTGTTATAGTCATAAACTATAAACCTGATTTATACTTATATGTGCAGTATATTGAGAATTTGAGTGTAAATCTGATTCAGTCCTTCAGCGCAGTGATGGTCTGCTGGAGCACAGATGATACACAGAGCAAAACACAATGTAAAACGAGTAAAAAGAGTCATAAATTCACATAGTTTTAATGTTAAAAGTTTCTCTGTCTATAAAGTTGTGGCTGAGTTTAGTTTATGGTGTGTGTGTGTGTGTGTGTGTTAGTTTGATGGATGTCAGTGAGCTGTTTGACGCCAGTAACTGAAAGTTTTGTTGACCAAAATGTGACTGTGATGTTAATTAAACAGAAAAAAATGACACACTTGATTAATATGCTGCTGTAGCATACAACGCTAACAGAGAATTTTGATGTATTAGTACACACTGAAATCACACACTCACACACAACTCTCTTTTTTCTCTCTCTTTCTCTCTCTCTTCTCTCTTTGTCTCTCTCTCTCTCGCTCTCTCTCTCTCAAAAATTCAAATGAGCTTTATTAGCATGACTGTGAAACACAATGTTGCCAAAGCATCAACATATTATATACAAGTAATAAAACAAACAAACAAAACATATATGTACAGATCATGTCATATGTAGCATAGTAAATATAAATAAATAGATCAATAAACACAATTTATCCTAATAAATGAATAAATCCAGTCGGTCTCTCTAGAGAATTAGCTGACTCTGGCGTTGTGAATAGCTAACACATATTTAGCCGCTAGTGCAGCTGTACTGTCATCTTCTCCCAGTAAGAAGAACATTTTCTCAGTGTCGCTCAGTTCAGAGAATGATGGCATTAAGATTTGAAATCTGGGCAGAAAGGTTTCTCTTATACTGGTGTATTTAGAGCAGAAGAGCAGAAAGTGTTCCTCATCCTCGATGTGCTGTAGGTCCCAGTGTCTACAGATCCTCTGTCCATGTTTGTCTATGACACTGCTTCCGGCTTTGCTACCGTTCGGACGTTCTAGCTTACTGCTCTGCGCTTTGCTTCTTATTTTCTGTACTTTTCTCTGATTTTCTAAGATTTCTACACCAGCAGATCAGCACAGTGCTCAAACAACAGGTTTTTTGGCACAAACGCTAAAACTAAAAACTCTTTGGGACTGGAATAATACTACAAAAAGAAAACTTTGCCTCCCACTGCCAGCAGCTTACATTCCAGAGAGGGGAAAACAACTGCCTACATTCAAACAGAAGAGAGAAAAAATGCCTCCTGTTGGATCTACTTGTTGCATGAACTGCTGCAAACTTCTACAAAGGATTGTGATTCTTGAAACAAAGTTACTTGCTGGACTTCCAAAACAGACGGAACACTTAGTAGACCGTCGTCATGGACCTTCTCAGCATACAGCCGGTGACTCCCATGAATCTTCTGAATCTCAACAGTTTATACCAAGTGTAGAGGAACAAGCCGAAACTGATCGCCACACTAATCGATGGCACAAACAGGGAGCGAGACCCAAAGGAACACGAAATATCAGATTGTCACGAGTTTCTCGTATTGCCTGTAGCTTTCTCTATTTCAGTTTTATCACGTGATAGAAAGTCTAAGGCCATCTCAAGCCGAAGGGCAAACTGATCTAATCTGCGGCCTATTATGCATCAAACTAAAATTGATGTAAAGACACAAAGCACAGCCATCAAGTTAGCATCTTTAAACATTCGCTTACTAAAAAATAAATCATTTCTAATCAATGACTTTATAACCACAAACAATCTGGATTTTATTATTCTAAACGAAACATGGCTAGAAGACAGCTGCAATGCAACAGTCCTTAATGAAGCAGCCCCTCCTAACTTCACTTACATGAGTATGTGCTTACATGCGAAATGTGCTATATAAATAAACTTGCCTTGCCTTGCCTTGCCTATGTCTTCCTCTCTCTATCTCTAGATCATGGTCACTTAATCTGTATTTGGAGAGGATTTGTCTTTCTTTAAAATGTTTAATAAATAGATAACTGGCCAATTTAGTGGTTCTATTGAGGGCCGAGTAACATTGCAGTTTATTCTGGAGGGCAAAATGTGCTTTTAGTGCTTGATCATGAGTGACTTTTAGATGTTTGTGGATATGGTTAATAAAAGGTTTGGGGTTGATGGCGAGTATATTCTGCTGGACGAGTTGAAGAGGATGAGGTTCTGCTGAGCTTTCATTGGCGAGGAGGGCTTTATATTGCACTGACTCTGGGTCAGACTGATGGAGGTGATGCCAGAACTGAACACATCTCTTCTGGATCTCCATGTTCAGCGGGTACAGGCCCAGCTCAGCCCTGCAGGCCGCAGTGGACGTGTTTCTGTGAACCCCCAGAATATTTTTGCCAATTTCCAATTGTAATTTTTCTACTGATGTTTTATCCCAATTTTTTAAATTTAGTACTGGTCCCCAAATTTCACATCCATATAAAAGAATTGGTTTTATTATTGAATTATATAATTGTATCCAGGTTTTAATGGGTAATTTTAAGTGTCCACATCGTGACTTTATAGCATAGAAAGCCCTCTGAGCCTTTTCACCGAGTGTTTTGACAGCCAGACCGAAGCGTCCCGAAGCGCTGATGTCGATGCCCAGATAGCTGTAGCTAGAGCTGTGCTGCAGGACCTGGGGTCTCATTTATAAAACTATGCGTAGGATCTTTACTAAAAGTTTACGTGCGCCCAAAAGCCAAAAATGGCGTATGCCAAAAAATATTCCGATTTATAAAACCGTGCGTACGCACACCTGTAAGCAATGTTCCCTTTATAAATCACAGATCACCCGCAGATGTGCGTACGTGAACCAGCCTCATATCCCGCCCTGTACACGCCCATTTTTAACCATAAATAGTCAATGCAAATCACCTCATGATTGCTGATCAGCATGTAAATGAGAGTGGAATCCCATATATACCTGGAAAACTGGCATGCGACCCGCCAATTAATTAATCCAAGAAAGTGAAAACGTGCATTTCTGTTAGCCTAATTTTAATAATGGCGACAGGTGAGAAAAGAGGAAAAAAAAGTAATTTCTCAGATACTGAGATTGAAACACTTGTAGGGGAGGTGGAGGCTCGGAAAACTGTGTTATTTGGTGGCCACAGCAGTGGGGTCACTAATAAAAAGAAGCAGTGCGAGTGGCAAAGTATTGCTTCTGCCGTCAATTGTGTCAGTGGGACAGAACGGACAGTTGCAGAATTAAAGAAAAAATGGTCCGACCTGAAGGTATACAAATTTTTTTTTTACCAACATATTACATTTGTGTTTTATTAGGCTATATACCTATATAAATAGCAATATTGATTTTCAAAAAGTTTTATTTACATGTGCTTACAGTATGCAAAATATGTGAAATAAAGATTCTCATTCATTCAAGGTGGAGGCAAAGAGAAAACTGTCCTCCCACCGCCAGAGCGTGGCTGCAACTGGTGGGGGCCCATGTACAGCTGATCTCACATCAGTGGACAGCAAAATCGCGGCTATAATTGGGGAGGTCAGCGTGTGTGGTATTGTGTCGGAAAAGGAGGGAGACACTGACGTGACTGAAACCACAGAGGAGCAAGGTTAAACCGATTTTTAATCATTAACGCTGTACATTTGAGTGTGTGGGGTGATAAATGGATAAATGTTGCCAATTGTTTGTCCTCCAGTCCTTCCGGAGTCTGAAGCTGTAAATGAACAGGAGGTTCAGGGTGAGGGGTTCTCAGATGCAGATGCACAGCGTCCGGCTCAAAGCAGTGCCCCTTCTGCGTCTGGCACGTCCAAAAGTGGTCGGGTACTCACTGACGCAGTCCTGCAGTTACAGCGAGAGACAATAAACGCTGTCAACAGGGTTGCAGATGAGCTACGGCAGATGAGAGAAGTGATGCAAGAAATTGCACAATCATTAAAAGATGCAGTTAAAACATGAACCTTGAGTTTTGTCTTTCTTTACAAACGCCGCATGACATCCTCACGGATTCTTGCACCTCGTTGATATCCCTCTTGTCGGCCAGGGGGCTGTGGCTCGGGGTCGTAATGCTGGGGTAGAGGGAGATCAGGAGGGAGAGGAATACCGTTTCTCAGTGCTATATTGTGCAAAACACCACACGCCCTGACAATCTTGCACACTTTTGCTGGATGGTATAAAAGTCTGCCACCCGAGGCATCCAGAGCACGCCATCTGCATTTCAGGATGCCGATGGCACGCTCCACAACTGCGCGGGCACGAGAGTGGACCTCGTTATAATGAGTTTCCTCTGCGCTCTGCGGGTTTAAAAATGGGGTGAGGAGCCAGCGTCTCAGGGGGTAGCCACTGTCGCCTGCAGGTTATAATTATATTAAAAACAAAATTGTTACAGTTTCTACTTTTTAATATTGTTAAACTCACCAAGAAGCCAGCCATCACGTACTGCGCCTGCATTTAGTCTGTTCCCTACACTGCTATGTGTCAAGATAAAGGAATCATGTGTTGAACCAGGCCAGCGTGCCACAATGTTTGTGAGGGTCATGTTGGAGTCACATATGATTTGCACATTAATAGAATGCACATGCTTTCTATTAACATAAGCAAATTCATTTTCAGATGGTGCCCTTATAGCAACATGAGTGCAGTCAATTGCGCCGATTACATTTGGGAAACCAGACATTGCTGCAAATTGCGTTTTAATTTCGGCCTGTTCTCGCACAGTGTAGGGGAACCTGATGTATCGACTAACCATATTAAGTATACCATTTAAAACGACAGATATTATGGCACTCAGGGACGGCTGTGATATACCAGACCTATAGGGTGAGATGATAGATTCCAATAGAATTATTTCATATACAAAAAGGTCTTAGAGACAAATTTGAGGATTACTTATAGTTTTTTTATATTATTAATTTACCTGTCTGCCAATTCCCGCTGGAAACAGCCGGTTGCCAAGAACCCCAGAGTGGTGAGGACTTGTATTTGGACTGGGATGGCATGGTTCCGGCGTGTTGCCCTCTCTAATACTGGACCCAATTCAGCACATAGATCCAAGAGCACAGCTCTAGGGAATCTAAATCGGCTTATTAGCCAGTCATCATCATGGGCCAGGAAATCATCATGGTCCCTGAAAACTCGTTCTCTCCTTATTCTGCCATTAGCGTAATCCTCCAACAGTGCCAGGAGTGCCATCATGAAGCATTACATACCCGGGTCACCGGAGAATTTATATGTTTCTAGCAAATAGACTGATCGTTAACACCTTGACAAAATCACTTAATTAATTTGTGGGCGAAAATTTAAGACGAAAATGTTATAGTGAACACATGCTTCTTGACGGTTTTGTAATGAACACCGTAATAGTTAGGACCGATGATGAGTAGCGATTGTGCTTCATGACTGTATTTGCAGACTTTGACATTTTATGATATAGGCTATGTACATTAAGGAAAATATTTCCTTTTTACACTGTGTTCTGCAGTTCTCTAATAAAAGGGTATTTCATGCTATTCTGTAGGCTATCACATGTATCGCGCCATGTCCTCCTGTGCTCCCGTTGTGGACAATGTGACTGTAAGGCAGCGCTGATTATTATTTTATTTTACTTTTAATACATTTTGAATTACGTTTGGATTTTACTAGATGTATATAGCCTAAAACAATCGGCACAAATAACACTGTTGGATTTAATCTTCATGATAATGTGGATATAACGTATGAAATGGAGTGAAAATTAAATGTCATTCATTCTTATAATCGTTCTTCTCACATTTATTTTCTACAATCTAACTTCAGTTCACGACCTCACCATCGGTGTCGCCAATTCCCTTTGTCTCCAGAATGTGCGTACGCACGGCTCAAAGTTTGCTTAAAGGTGCGCACATTCTCCCGTCAAGTTTGTTTTTTATAGATCACAACCTTTGCGTGGGAACTGGCGTACGTACGTTTCCAGCCCCGTTTTGTGCGTACGCACGCTTTATAAATGAGGCCCCTGGCCTTTATACAGGAACTGGTATCTCTCTCTCTCTCTCTCTCTCTCTCTCTCTCTCTGTCTCTCTCTCTCTCTCGCACACACACAGGTTGGAGTGAGTGATTTTCTCCCATGGCTCCAGTGTGTCCAGACATTGATTAGACGTGATCAATTATTAATCAAGTGCTTAACTGAACTGCTTAGTTTCACACTTATAAACAGAAATCAGAGTAGAGTCCCATAATACATTATCCATGAAAATGAATCTATTTTAATATTGTTTAAACTAGTAATATTTTCCTATCTTAAGCCCAAAGTGTTGGACCATAACTGACATTTAGGTTTACAGGACAAAATATTGTTTTGTGATCAATAAATATAAATGTTTCATGCTCAATTCTTAAAATGTATTCCCTTTTTCGCTTAGAAATATCAATAATCATCACTACAAAACTGTAGCTTAGCATTGTAAAGTGCTGCTTTAATTAAACCCAGGGTTTTTTTGTTTGTTTGTTTGTTTGTTTTTTCTATTTCATGGACTTTTAATTAGTTTCACCTTCTTTTCCTGTCTTTTGTTCCTGTTTCGTTTGTTCATGCACTTGGTGCAGCACTCTTCTTTATTGCCTGACAAGCCATTATAAAACACATGACCATGGATCTAGCGTTCGGTCAAATCTTCAGGGACCTTGCATGTGAGATTTTAGATCTGACTCAAGTCATCCATTACACCGACGAGTCCCTCAGCATGGTCTTATATAAGGGACTCTGTGCACAGGTGCAGATGAAGACTCCTCTGCTGAGTATTGTCCTTAAGGGTCATTTAGTGTGAATGTGGAGTGAGTACTCTGCCACAGCAGTTCCCTTTCATGTTGGGATCCACAGCCTGAGCCCATGCTCACCACAGACCTGAAACCAGAGCCCTCACTGAAAATGGAGCCAGAGCCTGCCTCTATGTCCATCGTGGAGTCCAGTGCTGTGGAATGGCTCATCAAATGGATGCTACAGGGCCAATTTCCACCCTCGTCCCTGCACTCAAGCCTCTTCCTTCTTTGCCAGACCCTTCCAGCAGTCTGGATGTCCCGGTCCCATCTGGAGTACTTCCTTCCACGCTGATACCATCCAGCCTCCAAGCTCCTTCCTCTGTACTGGTCCTGTCTAGCTGTCAAGGTCCCTCATCACAGCTGGCTCCCTCCAATTCCCACACTGCCTCAACTTGACCTAAGAAATAGCGATATATCGGGCCGATATTTGTCAATTTTTAATAAATCGGCATCAACCGATATCCGTGTTTAGTAGCGACGATTTAAAGTCAGGCATGTCGGCGGGCAGCCCCGTGTTACTGTTGCAGTGGAAAGTGCTGCTGCGCATGTGAAGGACCCAAGCCAAAACTTTTGGAAGATTCAACAACAGTCCTGGGAGATACAGGTAGTCAGAGAATTTCACTCTGTAAATGGGGTGGAGAAGTTGGCAGCTCTCACAAACACTGCAGCGTGATTGAGGGCTCCGTTACTCCGCCGCTCACAGACAGCAGCGCGCTCGGAGAGACAGCTGTCCTGGAGCTGCCCAGAACGGTGAATCACATTTGTTCAGAAGCATGGTTTGATGCAGACAATAACCTGGTTTCCATCCAACTCATTTGCATTTAGGGATGTCAATATTCGATAATTTCCATAATCGATCGACGTTTAAATTAACGATCAATTAATAACCTTAATACTGCAAAATGCGTCTGCAGCGGTATTATTATTTTTATGTGCAAAGCCACTTGGAAAAAAAGCTTTCTCACCCGAATTAAAGGGGTTTTAGTCTGAATAAAATGCTAGTAGCAGGACTGTAAAATGAATAGATGTGATTATAATCATTTGATAAAATGAAGAGAGTGCGTCATATGTTTTAGATCATGATGACTGGTTCCCCTCAAGGAGACCGCTGAATGCGTCTCTTTAAATTGTTTCGTGTTGCTCGTTGTTGTATTTTAAAACACAATTGCAATGTTTTTTAAATGACACTATAGTATTAAAAATAAAATTATCCCAAATTATCCCTTGTGGCTGTGCTGCACAGTCAGTGAAGCGCTTTTTCACATCAAACATTTTATGCAAGTATTATGACCAGTAGTTTTTTTGTTTGATCCTGTTCTGCAAAATATTCGATTTAGAATTTTCTTTAAAAAAATCCTGCATTTACAGAGCATTATATCGAGACGCATGAGTGCGTGCGTGCATACGAGGACGAGCGAGCACGGGTTTGACTAGATGTATTTGGAGGTTATTGCTCAGGTCTTGTTCTGCGCATATCCAAATGTTTCCACATTCGCAATGTATCTGAATGTTAAACTATAATATATATATAGAGATTTTTTTTAATGTAAACTAGACAGAAATATCATCCTCTTCACATGAGCAAACACGTCCTTGGCATAACAGCAGAGTGGACCGGTATACTACAGTTTATTTAAACTGACCAGTGTAACCTTTTATATGTTTGTTTGGTTGACTGTACTTTATTTTAATAATGAACAGACTGCGATGTAATTGTAATTTTGAAATAAAATATATTTTATTTTTTATATTTTTCAGTTTATTTTTTTTATTTATAACATTTTATTTATTTTATTTAAATGCATATTTAAGTTTACATTTATGTTCCAACAAACCTGAAAAATTCTGCTTGATAAATTATCTAAAACTTTTTTGTAAATGATTGACTTTCTGATTTGCTTTCAGTCTGTGCTCAATAAATGATGATAAATTTAGAAATGTTGTGCCTCCACTTTTTATTAGTGTGACATTTTAGCATGCAAATGAAAGGGAAAACTTCAAGATATCGGCCCTAAAAATAGGCAGCACATATCGACCATCGGCTGACCCTGAACTCTAAACATCGGCATCGGCATCGGCTATAGAAAAACCCATATCGGTCGATCTCTACTAAGAAGGCATTCAGACTCCATCATCATCGCTAGTTCCCTCACAAGTGTGAGCTCCTCCTTCCCTACTGGCTCTGTCGAGCTCCCCAGCTCCTCTTTGTGCTTCCCAGTCCACATCTCAGCCCAGGTGCCTAAGATCCTACTGCTTCACCTAAGGCTTCCAAGCTCAGAATTCCACCTCAGATTGTATGAATCTGCCTGAGCTGACCACTGAGGATTTACTCTGGCTCCTTCCTCCATCGGCTCAATCGTCACCGGCTCTTCAGTGCACTCTTCCACCACCATCATCTCTGTGGACTGTTCCACCTGGCGGTCCTAGCTCTGCTTAACCCTCTGGAGTCGATCCCCGCATCCAGTCTTACTCCAAGTGTAACAATATACACTATACCATTCAAAAGCTTGGAGTCAGTATATATATAAGTTAAAACTTTTATTTAGCACACACATGATGAAAAATAAAAACGATTAATAATATAAATGTTATAAACAATGCTGTTATTTCAATTTATATTAAAAAAAACCTGAAAAAATATTCTCATCTCTTTTCAACATTATTAATAATAATACAAATAATAATAATAACTATATATATAACTATATAAATATATAGTACAGACCAAAAGTTTGGAAACATTACTATTTTTTTATGTTTTTGAAAGAAGTTTCTTCTGCTCATCAAGCCTGCATTTATTTGATCAAAAATACAGAAAAAACAGTAATATTGTCAAATATTATTACAACTTAAAATAATAGTTTTCTATTTGTATATACTTTAAAAAAATAATTTATTCCTGTGATGCAAAGCTGAATTTTCAGCATCATTCCTCCAGCTTCAGTGTCACATGTAACATCCAGTCTATCACATGATCATTTAGAAATCATTCTAATATTCTGATTTATTATGAGTGTTGGAAACAGTTCTGCTGTCTCATATATTTGATCAATAAAAGGTTAAAAATAACTGCATTTATAAAAAAAATAAAAAAAATTCTAATAAGATATATATATATATATATATATATATATTCTAATAATTTTCTTTACTATCACTTTTTATCAATTTAACACATCCTTACTGAATAAAAGTATTGATTTTATTGAAAGAAAAGAAAGACATTTTTTTTACTGACCCCAAATTACTGACCAGTAGTGTATATTGTTATTACAAAATATTTATATTTTAAAAACATAGCTTCTTTTTTTTTCTTTACTTTTTATCCATCAAAGTATCCTAAAAAAGTATCACATGTTCTGAAAACATATTAAGCAGCAGAACTGTTTCCAACTTTGATAATGAATCATCATATTAGAATGATTTCTAAAGGATCATGTGATAATGATCCTAAAAATTCAGCTTTGCATCACAGAAATAAATGATAATTTAAAGTCTAATAAATTTGAAAACAATTATTTTAAATTGTAATAATATATCACAATGATTTGTGAGACTTCACCCCGTGGTGGTGGAGCTCCTGTGGGAACACTTCGGTCATGCCGAGGTAGACCTATTTGCTTCCCGAGAGACATCACACTGTCCACTGTGGTTCTCTCTCAGACATCCAGCCCCCCTGGGGTTGCATGCCATGGTGCAGGCATGGCCGAGGTCACGCCTGTATGCTTTTCCCCCGATTGCTCTGCTCCCGGGAGTTCTGGAGAGGGTTTGCCAGGACGAGCTCAGTCTTTTGTTAAGAGCCCCGTTCTGGCTGGCCCGAGTATGGTTTGCAGACCTAGTGTCTCTCCTCGATGGCTCTCCCCTGGAGATACCGGTCAAGAGAGACCTACTCTCTCAGGCAAGTGGGTCAATCCTTCACCCCCGCCCAGAACTATGGAGGCTGTGGGCTTGGCCTCTGAGGGGGCCCAGCTCATAGAATCTGGTCTCTCGACTGAGGTCGTTCAGACCTTCCTCCATTCCAGAGCTCCCGCTACGAGGAAGCTTTATGCCGTGAGGTGGAAACTCTTCACTTCCTGGTGTGGAGAGCACCAGCTGGACCTAGTTATCTGCCCGGTTGGTACAGTGCTGGAGTTCCTGCAGGACCGTCTCTCCACAGGATTATCCCACTCCACACAGAAGGTGTACGTGGCAGCCTTAGTTGCTTACCACACCCCTTCGAGTGGAGGTTATCTCGGGAGATACCCAATTATATCTCGCTTCCTCCATGGCACCCTGAGGATGAGGCCAGCAGTTAAGCGTCTAAGGCTTTTCTTCATCCTAGGCCAGGATATGTTCCTAAGGTTCCTACTACAGTAGTTAGACCTATTGAACTGCAGGCTTTCTGTCCTCCTCCTTTTTTGACGTCTGACCAGGAGAAACTCAATTTGCTATGCCCAGTGAGGGCTTTAGATGCATATGTCCATAGAGCTGCCCTGTGGAGAAAATCAGAACAGTTGTTTATCTGTTTCGGGTCACCCAACAAGGGGGTTCTGCATCTAAGCAAAGGACGAGCAAGTGGGTGGTTGAGGCCATCTCACTCGTGTGTGAGTCGGCAGGCCAGCCATCACCTTTGGCTGTACGAGCCCATTCTACTAGGAGTATGGCTGCTTCTAAAGCTCTTCTTGCTGGGGCTGATCTTCAACATGTTTGTGATGCGGCAGGATGGTCCTCACATGTCCGCACACATTCGTCAGATTTCATAGTCTTGATCTTAGCTCTACTACTGAGCTAAGGGGAAGAAGCTCTTCCTGAGCCTACTAGTACCAGAGCGTAGACTCCTGTAACGCCTGCCGGATGGAAGGAGGGTGAAAAGTCCATGGTTAGGGTGAGAGGCATCCTTAATGATGTTCCTTGCCCTTCCCAGACAGCGCTTCTGATAAATGTTCTCGATGGAAGTTAACTGGGTGCCGGTGATCCGTTGAGCAGTTTTCACCACCCGCTGGAGTGCTTTGCGGTCAGATGCGGAGCAACTGCTGTACCATACTGAGATGCAGTTTGTGAGTATGCTCTCAATGGTACAGCGGTAGAATTCAGCAAGGATCCTGGGACTGAGGTGAACTTTTTTTAAGGCTCCGTAAGAAGTAAAGGCGCTGCTGTGCCTTTTTGACCAGGGTGGAGGTGTTATGGGACCAGGTGAGGTCATCAGAGATGTGGATGCCAAGGAACTTGAAACTAGACACACGCTCCACTACAGCTCCGTTGATGTAGATGGGTGTGTGTGCATGACTCCTAGTCCGCCTGAAGTCCACAATCATCTCCTTAGTCTTCTGGGTGTTTAGTTCCAGGTTGTTGGTGGCACACCACACAGCCAGGTGCTGGACCTCATCCCTGTAGGCTGACTCGTCGTCATCCTTGATCAGACCGATCACCGTGGTGTCATCTGCAAATTTTATTATGGTGTTGGAGCCATAAACAGGAAAGCAGGGTGGGTGTGCTTTCTGAAAAATGGTGTTATGGTCTTGAAATTTTAGCTCAAAAGCCTGCTTATAGTGTTTAAGCAATCGAGAAAAACTGTATTACACGGCTACTTACCACATAAATAAATATTTGGCACTAAATATTGATTTGAGTTAAAATATTTGAACACAAAGCTTCAGTAATGACAGTAGTTGTGAGCAAGCGACAAGTTCAAACTAGACGGACATTCAAGGGATGCGGTGCAGTCTTATACACAACATTTCACCACATGCATAATTGTGGAGATAAAATATATTTATTTCAGACAAAACTGACTACCATCTTACCAAAAACTGTGCCTGTCAATCATATAGTTACGTGCCGACTTCAGTTACCCGGATGAGCCTGTGTTACCAGCTTTTACAGGTTGTTATTAAGGGATAACAGATTTTGGAATGTCGTGACTGACCAATCAGAATCAAGTATTCCACAGAACTGTGTAAGAATTTGTTTTACTATGTTTCCTTCTTGTTTCTTTTGTTCCAGCTGCTCGTTTGTTGTACCTATTATATCTGTTTCTTTCATTATCTACCTGTGAATTATTTGCCCTCTGTTTGTTCAGTTCTTTGTCTTGTGTTAACTTAACATTAACACAAGTAGACTTTCTTTGTTGTTTTTGGTCTAATATTATTAAAAGTGCTGCAGTTAGATCCTAGATGAGCCATGGTAAAAGGCCTACTAATTATATGGATCGGTTTAGTTTGTTTTGTGAAAAATCACACATCACAACTAGTAATGATGTGTAATTTATTATTAATAGTAGAAGTAGTAGTAGTATAATAACTCATGGCATTTCTCTTTCAAAACATTTGCAGTGTCAACATCGTCACATTCCAAAATATTTTGGGTTTGAATGTAAAAAACAAACAAACAAACAAACAAATCAACAACAAACAAATAAAAACTCATAATAGCAGTGTTACTTAATTCCTCATAGTGTTGAGGACAGAGTGTAACAGAAACACATTCTGTTTTTGAGCATTTGACCAGAAAAGGCATTTTAGAACCACAGAGTGAAAATTTGTAGTAAGTCACATGCCAGTGATGACTATTTTTTTTTTTTTTTCGCTCGCAACCTCTGGCCCTTCACAATTGAATAAATGCATTATTGAGTCTCTTTGGGCCATTTTATGCTTTTGAGGACAAGCTACTATTTGAGTTGTTTATAATGAGGCAACTTTTTGCAATTTCATCCCCTCAAGTATAGTTAGGTCATAAACACACACACACACACACACACACACACACAGACTGGTGAACAGAGTAGCAAAAGTGAGTCAATGGATCATAGACCTTTTCCCCCACAGACGTTCATTAATGTTGATAGTCTGACTTGAATTTCGAGCTGATTCTTTTTGCTTACGTGTTTTTCCAGCAGTTCTGAAAGGGGAAATATAATCTGTATGTTTACCTCGTCTCATTTGGATAATGTGTCATATAAATGCTAAGCTCAGGGAGTTACGGCAGGATTTCGGCGTCTCTGCTGTATTAATGTTTGATCCAGTTCTTACTGTGTTTATGAAGTTCAGCGCGATTTCAAACATGATGCAAATGAACACCAGCAGAATATTAGACTTAAAACTGTATATTTATTCTCTTTATCTCTAGTTATGTTTATTGTGGTTTGGACTCGGTCCAGCAGCCATCTTGGCTCTATAGCGTTAAAGGCAGCTGGTTTAGTTAACGGTCCGCTGGTCAGGTTAAAGTGAAACATGTGCTGAGGGAATGCTCCTGTCACATGCTAATTGAAACACAATCAGAGCAGACTCTAGATGAGACTCGTCAGATTATTGCTCTGAAGTAATACATCGGCTTCAATAATCACATTACAGCTGCACTGAATACATAATAATAATGATAATAATAATAATAATAATAATAATAATTTTAGTTTGACAGAAAACAGTTAAATTAAAATACTAGTATTTATGTCTGTCTTCATTTAATATACAGTACAGACCAAAAGTTTGGACACACCTTCTCATTCAAAGAGTTTTCTTTATTTCCATGACTATGAAAATTGTAGATCCACACTGAAGGCATCAAAACTATTTGGAATCTAAGGGAAACAGGTCAATTTAGCTCAAAGGGAATCATTTAAGATTTTAAAGGTAATTTGAACAGAATCACTGTTTCACGGCTGATCACTGAGACGCCCTGCGATTCATTTACATTTACATTTAATCATTTAAAAGATTCACTGAACGAGCCGTTTAACATCAAAACTGCGCTGGATATTAATATCCAAAGTATAGTGAAAACACTATCAATTAGCACATTAACAAGATCGACAGTTTAAGACATTAACTTAAACAAAACACAAGATACAAGAAGGCTTTATTATAGATAAATCTAAGACATATAAACTAATCTAACACATAAACGCACGCACTCAAAAATTCACACAAGTTGCAGGAAGATCGAAAGTTAGGGAAAGATGAGTTTAAGAGAATGGAAATGTGGAATCCCAAGTTTACAGCAATACGTGAAATTGCATAGACATGAACAACCATCAATCACTTAATTAACCCTCGCATTGAGTTCCTCAATGAGGTTAAAATTATATTAGATACACCAGTATAGATCAGTCTGAAGGTACATTGCCTGTGTTAAGTTGTCGTTGAAAGGGGGTTTCCCGATGTCGCTGATTGGCTGGAAGTTCAGTAGTCGCTGAAGTGACGTCTTGGGAAGGCCCGTGGTTGGGCGTTGGCTGAAGGTGCAGAGTTGTGTGGCTGGTTGAAGTTGAACGGGCAGTCGAGGTCCGACACGGCGTTACAAAACTTAACTCAGAACACGAAACTCTCAAACGGAAAAGAAAAGAAATAAAGTTTGACGAGACTAGGTGGTGTTTCTTCTCATCGTGGATAAGTAGCAGCAGGCGTGCAGGCTGAAGCACGCTGGAACCGCGCTCAAAGAACAGCTAACAGCGATGACTAAAATAATGGCTAAAAGCTAAAGCTAGGAAGCAAAGCTACCAGCAAATTAAAAGCATACTAAAAGCTGGCATGACTGATAGCAAAAGCAAAGCTAAAACTAAAAGCAAACATGACTAATAGCAAACGCTAAGAAGCATAGCTAAAAACTAAAAGCAGGCATGACTAATAGCATAAGCTAAATGCATAGCTAAAATTAAAAGCAAGATTCTATGGTATCCTGAGTATTTAAACTGGCCTGTTGGCAACACCTCAAATATTGTCTTGATCAATCAGATATTGTCTTGGCTCGGGGGTCTCATAAATCATATGTTATCTTATCAAGCATGTGGTCCGAATTTTCCCGCTCTTGCAGGGTATAATTTTGGACATGATTCCTATAAGAAGAATATGATACATTTGACAAATAACTGATGGTCATGACTGTTTCAAGCTAACAGATTCGAACATGTAGGCTACACACTAAACATGAATATGTATCTTTAAGCTATCCAATAGTTATTAAAAGACATACACAATAAGTGATTATAACATGATAGTCAAATGTGTGGGTTACACATAAATGAATATGGAGTGAAGCGATGGACTGATATTCATTTAGAAGTCATTTTGAGTTCATTTTGGTCCATATATATGTAGAAAAGACAGTTTCTGTGTCATTATCTGACAAAGATTTCTGTGGAGCCCAGAGTTTCAAAGCCCCCCACCCCCTTAGGAATTTCAGTCTGGTTCTGCTGGGTGGGGGAAGTGTTTAAGGATATTGTGTATAACTCTCATGGTTTTACATTCAATTCAATTCAATTCAAGTTTATTTGTATAGCGCTTTTTACAATACAAATCATTGCAAAGCAACTTTACAGAAAATTATGTTTCTACAATATTTAGTAGTAGCTTATAAGTGGTGACTGTCAGTTTGTGTGCGTATGACAGGATTTGTAGAAAAATTTATACAAGTCGTAGTCAGCCAGATGATGAACATTATTAATATTATTAATAATTAATAATTATTATATGATGCAGTCACACTTGTAGCAATATTTGTTAGTTCTGTTTGTTGTTTCAGGGTTAGCATCATCTGGGGTCCTCTGAGGGTCAGCATCATCTCTTCTCAGGTGTTCTGGATCCAGACTGGAGCTTGTGTAAATCCTAGTTACCACGGGATGTAAATCCCAGCAGAAACAGAGAAACAAACAGAGACATCATTAGCATAGCTGCTGTTCCAACAAAGTAAAATTAATTAGTTTAACCCAAGCTAAAGAATAAGAATGCACATTTGATCAGATACAACTACACTCACAATTTAAGATATACATTATTCAAATGCTTGGCGAAAGAGATGTGTTTTTAATCTAGATTTAAACAGAGAGAAGGCTAATCGACTCTTTAATTTGTCTGATTCGGGTCAGATATGCTACAGGAATTATATATGGAATTATATACATAACAAAAAAGTGTGAAACAACTGAAAATATGTCATATTGTAGGTTCTTCAAAGTAGCCACCTTTTGCTTTGATTACTGCTTTGCACACTCTTGGCATTCTCTTGATGAGCTTCAAGAGGTAGTCACCTGAAATGGTCTTCCAACAGTCTTGAAGGAGTTCCCCGAGAGATGCTTAGCACTTGTTGGCCCTTTTGCCTTCTGTCTGTGGTCCAGCTCACCCCTAAACCATCTCGATTGGGTTCAGGTCCGGTGACTGTGGAGGCCAGGTCATCTGGCGCAGCACCCCATCTCTCTCCTTCTTGCTCAAATAGCCCTTGATGCCTTCAGTGTGACTCTACAATTTTCATAGTCATGAAAATAAAGAAAACTCTTTGAATGAGAAGGTGTGTCCAAACTTTTGGTCTGTACTGTGTATATATAGCTCTCAAATCGATTCGATTTCCATTCTCGATTCGATTGCGATTTTCGATTCGATTTTCTATTAGAGCTGTAATAGGGCCTTAAAAGTTAAGCCCGACAGATTTCGGCCCGAGTCCGACAAGTAGATTGACAGCTTTTTAAAAGCCCGAACCCATTTACAGCCCGACATTATTCAAATAGGGAAGTCGTGGCCTAATGGTAAGAGAGTCGGACTCCCAATCGAAAGGTTGTGAGTTCGAGTCTCGGGCCGGCAGGAATTGTGGGTGGGGGGAGTGCATGTACAGTTCTCTCTCCACCTTCAATACCACGACTTAGGTGCCCTTGAGCAAGGCACCGTACCCCCAACTGCTCCCCGGGCACCGCAGCATAAATGGCTGCCCACTGCTCCGGGTGTGTGTTCACAGTGTGTGTGTGTGTTCACTGCTCCGGGTGTGTGTTCACAGTGTGTGTGTGTGTGTTCACTGCTCTGTGTGTGTGCACTTCGGATGGGTTAAATGCAGAGCACGAATTCTGAGTATGGGTCACCATACTTGGCTGAATGTCACTTCACTTTCACTTTCAAATGTACGCACGCACACAGCTCTTTTGCCTTTTGTCAGGAATGAGTCATTTATACATGGTTTAACATAATTTATACATGACTAATGTAATAGGGCACTTGGAAGTTTGAACAAAGAAATAAAATCAGTCCTCTGTAACATCGTAACATCTCAGCACTCTATAAATAGCCCTAGGTATAGGCTCATTTAGTATATAAATAGACCAACGCACCAATAAAAACAAGTCTTTCTTAAAATAATTAATAATAAGATAAATTAAAAATTAAGATGGGTATTTGGCAATAACAAAATGAATTAAGATAAAGGCTCTGCCGGATTTGCTTCGCCATAGCAGCTGACATAATAAAATAATAATGCCAACATTAGCTTATATAGCCTACTCTGTCTACATTATGCATTTAAGACTCAAATAATATTTAATTATTATTTGAAAAACATTTACTCACCAAGATTAGGCTAGGTCTAAATGTTTTTGTGGAGGAAAATGATTGAATCCACTGTAGATGTCTTCAGCGTGTTCCTGCGCTCACTGATGGTGCGTCATTATTCACTCATTATTCTCATTATAAACACGGTCAAAACTTTTCAAAACCTCAGACTTTGCTTTAGTTGCTGGTGCTACCAAAACGTAATCGTCAGAGGCAAGCCTCCGTTTCAAATACTCAGCATACATTTTCGCATCTTTCTCACGCTAATCGAAACACATTACATGACCGCTCATTTACCGCACAAGCCCGAGCCCGGCCCGATTGGTTCGATTGGCAATGGGCTTCTTCACACTGCCTGAACATGAGCTATTGTGCTTTCGAAGACTACTGACCACGTGCACCTGTCCGTGCGGTCGTCTGCTCAGAGCCTCGGTACACACTCTCTGATGGCGATGTTTACATCATGCCTGCCTAGTGGTCCATAGCGGACTCGCGGACACAGAAAGTATAAGAGGCTTTAAGATGCAGTCTGTAAGACGCGAACGGGAGCATGACCTGACGCGCGACATTGCAGAAAATGTGCGTTCACAAATGTTGGAAAGCACTTTCGAATTTAATAATATGAGGTTCTCTCCAGAGATGTTTTGCCACATCTTCAATTAAGGATGATTGCTGCGTAGTATATGGTGTTTCCATTTGCTTTAACTTTTTCAAGTGAGTTGCAAAAAAAAAAATCGATTCATGGCCTTTGAGAATCGATTTTGAATCGACCACATTTTAAAAAACGATTAATCGAAAAATCGATTTTTTTACCCAGCCCTAATTATAAGTGATATAACTGTGTGAAGCAGCATGTACTGAGAAGCACGATGAGATCACGAGCTGCTCATGTGAAAATGAACACAGTGCCGTGTTTCACACTTATACAAATGTAATAACAGTCTTTCTGATTTGATAATCACGCTAGTATTGTGTTCTCTCTGATCACAGATCTCTTGTCTACTCTACATACAGTTTGATTTGCAGATTTTGTTTTATTCCAAGAAGTCTTTCTGTATCTGTGGATGGCTCATGTTTTCTTTCAAGTTACTTTCAGTGCAGGAATGGCTTTTTTTATTATTATTATAAATACTGTATTATCAGTATTTAAAGAATCCAGTGAATGCATTTAAAAGAATACCGACCCAGATCATTGTTATTTGAACTGGATTGAACTGCATATCAAAGAGAATTGTTTTTAACTGTTAAATCATACAGATTTAATGTTAGATCAAATATTAACATGATATCAACAACTAATTAGAAATACATTCATAAGAAATATAAAATCTAATTTAATTACTGTTCAATGAGATTAATAGGTTTATTAGATTAATAAGTGCTTTTGGAAAAAGCTATATAAAAGTTATATATATATATGTGTGTGTGTATGTGTGTGTGTGTGTGTGAGAGAGAGAGAGAGAGAGAGAGAGAGAGAAAAGGTGTGTGTGTGTGTGTGTGTGTGTGTGTATGTATGTGAGAGAGAGAGAGAGAGAGAGAGAGAGAGAGAGAGAGAGAGAAAGGGTGTGTGTGTGTGTGTGTGTGTGTGTGTATTACACGGATGTTGCGTTTGTTTGATGTATTCTTTGTGAATATCCAGCGTTTTCTGCAGGTGTTTGTTTGGAGGTCACGGGTAAAATAATTCAGAAAAGAGCTTTACATGAAGGTGAGAATGAGAATGAGATTTTCTTCCATTCTTTTGACCTTGTTTTTAAGGGATAATCTGATTATGGAATCTTTGTTCTTGAGCTCCAGTGTCTCTGCAGATCCTTAAAACACGAGTGACATAAAGAGTAATCTAACAAATACTTCCACAAGCACCTGAATGAATACACATGACTCTCCCTGTCACACACAGATTGAATTTGTGTCTTATACATTTTTTTTACATATACATTTTTTTTCATAATAGTTTGAGCTAACAACAATGACCCTTAAAGACGGCTGGACTCCACATGAGTGTGTGTGTGATGGATTCTCTCTCAGGATGTCGTTACGGTGAAACTACTCTCTGACCTTCTAACATAATGAGTCTGGAGTGACTTATTAAATATCATTTCACACAAACACATCGACTCGCTCTCATTGTACTTCAGTCTCGTTTCCTCCTGCTGTCGTTCTGTAGAAATGAATGGTGACATCTCAAAATGAGATATAAATCGAGCTCAAAATTAATAGTTAGCACAATGAAAGTCCCCCAGAGATTCTGACAAATATTAATGTAACTTGAGCAAACGCAAAGATAAATGAGGTTCTGTAGGTTCAGGAGGGTTTGTGTTCTTACAGGCCGTGGTCATTATTCACAATATTCCCTTGTTTACTTGCTCACTTGCTGACATTTCTTTCTTCTTCTCCCTCCCTTCTCTTTTTATTTGCTTGCAGATGTGACCAAGAGTTTTCAGAAAGGTAAGACATGTGCTTTCTGTTACATTATTTTTTTTTATTTTTTTTTATTTTTATAAATATTGACCTTAAAAGCTGCTATGGAACATTGACTATACTTAAAAAAAAAAAAAATTGTTCAGGCCTCAAATTACCAGAATAGACGTCATTGTAACTTAAGAAAATTTTCATCGTTTTCCTATTGATTTTGATCATGAACATTTGTATATGCTTATCTAGATGTTTTCACAATGAAATAATTTTACAACCTACAGTATATGTCAGTGGTTTTATCAACAGAAAAGTATAATGTCACAACAGAAACCGAGAATACTTGCAAGCTTTAGACATTTGAACTTACTGTTTATTTATTAATTAATATCTAATCATTTGGTATAAATATTGTATAATATAATGTAAATATGTTTAATGTAATTAATAATAATAGTAATAACATATACGTTATTAATATAAGATAATAAAAATAAACAAAAAAAAATCCCTGAAAACTGCCCATCATGACTGAAAAACTAATATCTATGTGTGTATGTGTAATTGTGAAATACTTTGACAACCAACTGTTGAGACATTTGAATGGTTGCAACTAGTTAAAAATGCTTATAGGTCTGATGGGTAAGTTTAGGGCTAGTGGTAGGGTTAGCTAATGGAAAATATAATTAACCTGATAGAAAATCAGTGGAAGTCTGCAATGGCCTCACTAAGATAGCCAAACAATCTTGAAAAGTGTGTGTGTGTGTGTGTTGATACCATGTGGGACAAACACAGAATTTGCTTTCCCTGCTGCTGTTTTGCTGCTCTGCTGTAAATGTGAATTTTATTGAAATGTAAATTTAGCTCGCCACCAGAGAAAGAAATATGTATAAAATTATTATTATAAATAATAAATTGTAAGTTTTTCCCAATAAAATATGGGCTCGAAAATACAGGTTATTAATCAAAATAATGATTTCTCATAGGAGTATGTGGATATTTGTACACGTCAAAGAAATAATATTTGATGCGTCAGAGATGGATGCAGCATCTTACATTACAAACAAAAGCACTTCTGCTCTGTGCAATACTTACATGTGCCTGCAGTAAGAGCTTTTTCACCTGTCTGTGTGAACACTCGCTCTGTGTGCTGCCATCACGCCTGGATGAACAGGAAGTCTGGAGTGACTGTGGGGTCATGGGATGGATCGGGCTGGAGATACTCCCCACCTCTTGAACCCCTTTGTGTTCCAGTCTCTCGGCTATCCACAAAAATAAAAAAAATAAAAAAAATAATCAATCTGCACACTTTCTTTAACCACCATTAGGGATCCGGATCAGTGACCTATTTACAGCTCAACACCTGCTGGAAACAAAATGGTGTCGAAGATTCCAGAGAGTGCAGAGGGGAATCTGTGTGTGTGTGTGTGTGTGTTTGGAAATCGAGCCCGGAAACACACTGGAGTGAGAGGAGAGGAGAGAAGAGTGAAACCCCTGGATGAAGTGAATAATAAGGCCCCAGGGGAGAATAACAGATGGACGTTTAGAGAAAGGGAAAGAGAAGAGAAAGAACGAGAGGGAAGATTGTCAGACATGATGCCAAGACTCTGTAGGGCACACACACATATTTAGTGCTCATTAAAGCCGTATGATTCTGATGTTTGGTCGGAATTTCAGAAGGTTAAAATGGCATCATATTATTTACTGTTTTCATCAGAATTTTAAAATACTAGATCACTAATATAATAGATGAGCAGCACTGTTAACACACAAAAACAAAATGATTAAAAAATGACTGTATTTGGCAGCTGTGAAGGTGGATAATATTCCATCAGCACAGTGATTCCGTCCTGAGATCAGACCTAAGTTGATTCTGTCCTGATGTCAGACCTTAGCTTATTCTGTCCTGAGGTCAGACCTGAGCTGATTCTGTCCTGATGTCAGATGTGAGCTTATTCTGTCCTGATGTCAGACCTGAGGTGATTCTCTCCAGAGATCAGACCTGAGCTGATTCTGTCCTGAGATCAGACCTGAGGCTATTCTGTCCTGAGGCCAGATCTGATCTGATTCTGTCCTGATGTCAGACCTGAGGCTATTCTGTCCTGAGGTCAGATCTGATCTGATTCTGTCCTGATGTCAGACCTGAGGCTATTCTGTCCTGAGGTCAGATCTGATCTGATTCTGTCCTGATGTCAGACCTGAGGCTATTTTGTCCTGAGGTCAGATCTGATCTGATTCTGGCCTGATGTCAGACGTGAGCTGATTCTGTCCTGATGTCAGATGTGAGCTGATTCTGTCCTGATGTCAGATGTGAGCTTATTCTGTCCTGATGTCAGACCTGAGGTAATTCTGTCCTGAGGTCAGATCTGATCTGATTCTGTCCTGATGTCAGACGTGAGCTGATTCTGTCCTGAAATCAGACCTGAGGTGATTCTTTCCAGAGATCAGACCTAATGTGATTCTGTCCTGAGATTAGACCTGAACTGATACTGTCCTGATGTCAGATGTGAGCTGATTCTGTCCTGAGATCAGACCTGAGGTTATTCTGTCCTGATGTCAGACGTGAGCTGATTCTGTCTTGATGTCAGACCTGAGGTAATTCTGTCCTGAGGTCAGATCTGATCTGATTCTGTCCTGAGATCAGACCTGAGGTGATTCTTGTCTGAGATAAGACGTGAGATGATTCTGTCCTGAGATCAGACCTGAGGTTATTCTGTCTTGAGGTCAGATCTGATCTGATTCTGTCCTGATGTCAGACCTGAGGCTATTCTGTCCTGAGGTCAGATCTGATCTGATTCTGTCCTGATGTCAGACGTGAGCTGATTCTGTCCTGATGTCAGACCTGAGCTTATTCTGTCCTGAGGTCAGATCTGATCTGATTCTGTCCTGATGTCAGACGTGAGCTGATTCTGTCCTGAAATCAGACCTGAGGTGATTCTTTCCAGAGATCAGACCTGATGTGATTCTGTCCTGAGATTAGACCTGAACTGATACTGTCCTGATGTCAGATGTGAGCTGATTCTGTCCTGAGATCAAACCTGAGGTTATTCTGTCCTGATGTCAGCCCTGATCTGATTCTGTCCTGAGGTCAGACCTGAGCTGATTCTGTCCTGAGATCAGACCCTGAACTGATTCTGTCCTGGTGTCAGACGTGAGCTTATTCTTTCTTGAGGTTAGACCTGAGCTGATTCTGTTCTGAGATCAGACCTGAGCTGATTCTGTCCTGGTGTCAGACGTGAGCTTATTCTTTCTTGACGTCAGACGTGAGCTGATTCTGTCCTGATATCAGACCTGAACTGATTCTGTCCTGAGGTCAGACCTGAGCTGATTCTGTGCTGATGTCAGAAGTGAGCTGATTCTGTCCTGAAATCAGACCTGAGGTTATTCTGTCTTGATGTCAGACGTGAGCTGATTCTGTCCTGAAATCAGACCTGAGGTTATTCTGTCTTGATGTCAGACCTGAGTTGATTCTGTCCTGAGATCAGACATTGGACTAATTATGTCCTGATGTCAGAACTGAGGTTATTCTGTTTTGATGTCAGACGTGAGCTGATTCTGTCCTGAGATGAGACCTGAGGTTATTCTGTCCTGATGTCAGACATGAGCTGATTCTGTCCTGAGGTCAGACCTGAGCTGATTCTGTCCTGAGATCAGACATTGGGCTAATTCTGTCCTGATGTCAGACCTGAGGTTATTCTGTTTTGATGTCAGACGTGAGCTGATTCTTTCCTAAGATCAAACCTGAGGTTATTCTGTCCTGATGTCAGACGTGAGCTGATTCTGTCCTGAGGTCAGACCTGAGCTGATTCTGTCCTGAGATCAGACCCTGAGCTGACTCCTTCAAGAGATCAGCCCTGATGTGATTCTGTCCTGAGGTCAGAAGTGAGCTGATTCTGCCCTGAGGTCAGACCTGAGCTGGTTCTTTCCAGAAATCAGACCTGAAATGAGTCGGTTCTGAGAACAAACCTGAACTGATTCTGTCCTGAGATCAGACCCTGAACTGATTCTGTCCTGAGGTCAGACATGAACTCATTCTGTCCCGAGGTCCGACGTGAGCTGATTCTGTCCTGATGTCAGACTTGAGCTGATTCTTTCCAGAGATCAGACCTGAGCTGATTCTGTCCTGAGATCAGACGTGATCTGGTTCTGTTCTAAGATCAGACCTAAGGTGGTTCTTTCCAGAGATCAGACCTGAGCTGATTCTGTCCTGATATCAGACCTGAGGTTATTCTGTCCTGAGGTCAGATCTGATCTGATTCTGTCCTGATGTCAGACGTGAGCTGATTCTGTCCTGATGTCAGACCTGATCTGGTTCTGTCCTGAGATCAGACCTGAGGTGATTCTTGCCAGAGATCAGACCTGATGTGATTCTGTCCTGAGATTAGACCTGAACTGATACTGTCCTGATGTCAGATGTGAGCTGATTCTTTCCTGAGATCAAACCTGAGGTTATTCTGTCCTGATGTCAGACCTGATCTGATTCTGTCCTGATTTCAGACCTGATCTGATTCTGTCCTGAGGTCAGACCTGAGCTGATTCTGTCCTGAGATCAGACCCTGAACTGATTCTGTCCTGATGTCAGACGTGAGCTTATTCTTTCTTGAGGTCAGACCTGAGCTGATTCTGTCCTGAGATCAGACCCTGAACTGATTCTGTCCTGATGTCAGATGTGAGCTGATTCTGTCCTGATATCAGACCTGAGCTTATTCTGTCCTGAGGTCAGACCTGAGCTGATTCTGTCCTGATGTCAAACGTGAGCTGATTCTGTCCTGAAATCAGACCTGAGGTTATTCTGTCTTGATTTCAGACGTGAGCTGATTCTGTCCTGAAATCAGACCTGAGGTTATTCTGTCTTGATTTCTGACGTGAGCTGATTCTGTCCTGAAATCAGACCTGAGGTTATTCTGTCTTGATATCAGACCTGAGCTGATTCTGTCCTGAGATCAGAAATTGGGCTAATTCTGTCCTGAGATCAGACATTGGGCTAATTCTGTCCTGATGTCAGACCTGAGGTTATTCTGTCCTGAGGTCAGACCTGAGCTGATTCTGTCCTGAGATCAGACCCTGAGCTGATTCTTTCAAGAGATCAGCCCTGATGTGATTCTATCCTGAGGTCAGAAGTGAGCTGATTCTGTACTGATGTCAGACTTGAGCTGATTCTTTCCAGTGATCAGACGTGATCTGATTCTGTTCTAAGATCAGACCTGAGGTGATTATTGTCTGAGATCAGATCTGAGCTGATTCTGTCCTGGCATCAGACCTGAGCTTATTCTGTTCTAAGGTCAGATCCAAGCTTATTCTGTTCTGAGGTCAGATCTGAGCTGATTATGTCTTGAGTTTAGATATGAGGTGATTCTGTCATAGATAAGGAAGTTATTAAATACATTTTATTAGTCCCTGCATTTTTTTGGAGTTGAATCCTTTGCAACACCTCCTTTCTTTGAAAGATGTTACTCTGAGGAGGTTCGACAGAATTCTGACATGTACTGCTAAAAATCACTCTTCACAAACCAAATGATCATTTGCTTATTTTATTTTATTCACCAGTGCTTAATAAATGTGTCAAAAAAGACAATAGAAACAAAGTCAGAGATCTTGGAGGTCTTTGTCTCCTCAACAAAGAGTCAATGAGATGAAGAAAACTTATCTCTTGGCATGTCTTGTCTTGGATAAGGTGTGTGACGATGATGAAGTGCTGAAGATGTAATGAGTTTCAGATCCCCAAAGTTATTTGAGAGCGATGCAAAGATTGAGTGCGATGCAATGATAGTAATCCTATAATCCTCCATACGAGAAAAGATCGTTTGAAATGCATATGCTTAGTGCATAGCTGTCCTCAGTGCCACATAGCTGACCATGTGCAAAGCCATTCACAAAAGCACCTGTGGTAAATGAAAAGTCCTTTAGTTGAGCAGAAACTCAAAGAGTTCTCAACACAAAACTTAGGATGAGAAAGAAGGTAGCACAAGATCAATCCTGAGATTTCCCTCTACCAAACGAACTGTCTTACTCTATGGTGTCAGTGTTTATATACCCAGTTACCTCCAGGCAATAGCGCCCTCTAACTGTTCCTGTTGTTACTGCCCGTCACTCCCATCCATTACAACCAGGTCTTAACAAAAATACTTGAACAAAAATACAAAAAGTACAGAATTACAAAAAGTAACGTTTGTCCGTTACATACCCCTCCCTTTGGTGTCAAAAATTTGACATATGGCAAATTTTTAAGTGTTGGGTATGATAATTGTCTATCTGGGTAGGATCAGATAACATTGTCACCTTGTAATTTACTGGACCTAGCCTTTTGACTACTCTAGCTGGGCCTCGCCATTTTGGCGCAATTTTAGCCATGAAACCATCATCTGCACGAGATAAAGGATGAGTACGCACCCAAACTAGATCACCCTTCTGGAAGTCTTGAGTTCTTCTCTTGAGGTTGTAATACTTTCTCTGCTTAGTTTGTGCTTTCTCAACATTTTCTCGAACAGTTTCGTACAGTAGTTTCTGGCGATCAAGGGTACTGTAGCTTGGTTGATCTGGATCTGGCGGACTCTGTAGAGCTCTTTGTAGTGGGCCTTTTAATTGACGTCCCAGGGCCACTTCAGCGGGTGAAAATCCGGTGCTTTCATGCCATGCAGTATTCAAAGCAAACCTAAATTCACAGATCCACTGATCCCAAGTGCGGTGATTATTGTCAACATAGGATGCGATCATGGTTTTTAGATTACGGTTAATGCGTTCAGTCAAGTTTGATTGTGGATGATAAGCAGTTGTGAGTTTTTGAGTTACCTGCCGCTGCTTGCACAACTGATCCAGGAGGTTTGAGGTGAATTGAGTGCCTCTATCAGAAACAATAAAGGCTGGTGTTCCCCACCTTGTAAATATCTCTTCGATGAGAATACGAACAATGATGGTAGATTTGGCAGATCTCATGGGGAAGACCTCTACCCATTTAGAGAAGTAGTCTACCACCACTAGAAGATATTCATTTTGACGAGTACTCCGAGGGGAATGGTCCCATAATGTCCATGCCAAGCATGTATCCAGGCTCAACAATGGGCACACTTTGGAGACCTCCTGCTGGCTTTAAGTTCGTAGACTTATACTGCTGACATTTTTCACACTGTTTACAGTGTTGCCATACGTCAGTACGCATGGAAGGCCAATAAGCAAATTCTAGGAGTCTCATTAGAGTTTTAAATTTGCCTAAATGTCCACTGAGGGGGCTATCATGGGCATATGTTAAAAACTCTTCCTTCAAGCTAGCAGGTACAATAATTTGGAACTTTCGACCTCCTTTGGCGACTGGGACACTCCTGAATAAAATATCATTTTTCAAGACATAGTGGGTTCTCATAATATCAGTGGTATTTTGGTTTTTGGCTCTTACCATGATTTCTTGGCACTCTGAATCTTTCTTCTGCTCAGCAGCAATCTGAGACAGGTCCATTGGCAGTTCACAAGTGATAGGATTAAGAACATGTTTTGAAGGTATGTGCATCAGTTTGGCTGTTGGTTCAACTAGATATCTCCTTGACAAAACATCCGCAACCACATTACATTGTCCTTTTCTATAACGTACTACGAAGTGATAGCCTTGAAGCCTGATAGTCCATCTTTCCAACCTAGACGAAGGCTTTGGGTGCTGGAAAAGCCAAACCAAGGAAGCATGGTCAGTGATTACTTCAAATGCTCTGCCCTCAAGATAATGATGCCACTTTTCCACAGCCCAGACTACCGCTAGACATTCTTTCTCTGATGCGGAATATGACCTCTCAGCACCTCTCAGTAATCTAGATGCATAAGCAATCACTTTCTCTTGTCCATCCACTTCTTGTGTCAGCACTGCTCCCAAACCAACTCCGCTTGCGTCTGTTTGCACTTTAAAAGAAGAATTAAAATGGGGAGTGTTTAACACCGGAGCTTTAGTCAGGTCATCTTTGAGGGATTCAAACGCTCTCTGACACTCGTCTGTCCATATCCATTTAGCTCCTTTCTTCTTTAGTGCATGTAAGGGTGCTGCTTTAGTGGAGAAATCTGAAATGAAACGGTGATACCAAGCCGCAAGACCTAGGAACCGTTGTAACTCCTTCATGGAAGTTGGTGTAGGGAATGATTTGACCGCGTCCACCTTGTCAGCGTTCACTTTGACTCCATCAGTAGTGATTGTGTGACCCAAGTAGTCCAGTGATGAACAGATAAATTTGCACTTCTTGAGATTGAGAGTAAGACCGGCAATGTGCAGACTATTGAATACTTGATTAAGATGTAGCAGATGTGTTTGAATGTCTGGTGAGTATACAATGATGTTGTCTATGTATACCATACAACACCTGTTTTTGTGCTCTCGTAGAACTTGTTCCATTAAACGTTGGAAAGAGGCAGCGGCATTTTTAAAACCAAAGGGAAGACACAAAAATTCGTATAACCCTGAAGCAGTTACAAATGCAGTCTTCTCCACACTTGCAGCATTCATCTCTACTTGCCAGTAGCCACTCTTCAGGTCCAAAGTGCTAAACACCTTGGCTCCTTGCAAAGAAGGTTAAAATTCTATCCCTGTTTGGGTGCCATTCTGCAACACCTCCTTTCTTTGAAAGATGTTACTCTGAGGAGGTTCGACAGAATTCTGACATGTACTGATAAAAATCACTCTTCACAAACCAAATGATCATTTGCTTATTTTATTTTATTCACCAGTGCTTAATAAATGTGTCAAAAAAGACAATAGAAACAAAGTCAGAGATCTTGGAGGTCTTTGTCTCCTCAACAAAGAGTCAATGAGATGAAGAAAACTTATCTCTTGGCATGTCTTGTCTTGGATAAGGTGTGTGACGATGATGAAGTGCTGAAGATGTAATGAGTTTCAGATCCCCAAAGTTATTTGAGAGCGATGCAAAGATTGAGTGCGATGCAATGATAGTAATCCTATAATCCTCCATACGAGAAAAGATCGTTTGAAATGCATATGCTTAGTGCATAGCTGTCCTCAGTGCCACATAGCTGACCATGTGCAAAGCCATTCACAAAAGCACCTGTGGTAAATGAAAAGTCCTTTAGTTGAGCAGAAACTCAAAGAGTTCTCAACACAAAACTTAGGATGAGAAAGAAGGTAGCACAAGATCAATCCTGAGATTTCCCTCTACCAAACGAACTGTCTTACTCTATGGTGTCAGTGTTTATATACCCAGTTACCTCCAGGCAATAGCGCCCTCTAACTGTTCCTGTTGTTACTGCCCGTCACTCCCATCCATTACAACCAGGTCTTAACAAAAATACTTGAACAAAAATACAAAAAGTACAGAATTACAAAAAGTAACGTTTGTCCGTTACACCTTGATGTTGGTATTGCTAGCACAATGCTCTACATTTTGAGCTACAAAAATTTGATGGCTCTGTTGTGATCTGATTTTATTTCTGAGGTAGTTCATCTTGTGGTATTAGCCTAGAGGTGAATTGTGTGCGGCATTATCACCTTATTGCAGTATATTTGATTCCAATCTAAAATCACATAAATATCTGTTTGTCCACAATGAGGGAAAATTACTACCTTGATATAAGAAATTACACAGGACTAAATTAGACACTCAAATAAGAAAATAATATGTTTATTTAACCTGCATATAGTGAAGCTGCATATCATGCAGTTCAGTTTTAACAACAAAGAGAGAGAGAGAGAGAGAGAGAGAATGAGGGAGGGTTTGGTCTCCAGGGTCTAGGCCTCTTCCCTTTGTCTCTATTTTTAGAAACTGTAGAAACTTGTGGAAATGTGAACTGAAGCTGTTTTCTGTAACCTGCTCTCTGCACAGCTCATGCACTCAGCTGTTTTAATGGAATGAATGAATTTCTCCTCATTTTCATTTATTGTCTCTAGCAATTAATTAAGCCTGGTCAGACTGATTTGAGGAAACACTGGCCCCACAAGGATTTAAGCATTTAATTACATGATCACAAAGGCTAATAATGGAGTTTATATTCCAACATTGTACAAGCAGGTCAGCATGTTGGTAAGCTGCTGAAATGTCATTAATACCAAAGAGGACCATTTATGAAATTAACAACAGGGATATTTCTATGCTAGCTGTCAGTAATGTATAACACATAAACTTGTTATTAACCCTAAATAAAAATACATTTTTTTTTCTTTTTTTCTTTGGTAGGAAAGGCCTAGATTGGTTGGCACAATTTCCACATTTTTCATAATATCTCTAGAGGACAAAAACAGATACACAACCAGGTTCTTTTAAAAGAGTAATTTAATGAGAAACAATTGACACATTCAATATTGAAAAATATTTTTTTTCTAAATGTATTAATTTAGATTAATTTAGGGGGAAGCAACAAACAGAAAATCTAACAATGTTTTTTTTTTTTAATGGCAACATTTAACAGACACTTTATTGATATGTGTATATTTATTCTTATTATTCTTATTAGACAAAATTATAATTAGTTTAATTCTAATTCTAATTGTTTTATAATGTTTGTATAATGATTTTTTCCCCCACTATTTTGTTTTGACATATAAAAGCAAACGTTGTCCTTACCTTCACATGTTTTGGTCTGTTAATGATTTATTGAGTGTCAGTCAAGGGGACAAACAGTCATATGTTTCATTTTTGTGACACCATCCAATTATGAACCAGAAATTAGCCACCCAGTAACACTTTGAGAAAATCCTCAGTGCGTTTGTGGATGTCTGGTCACTGAAAATCATTGCAGGTCTGTGCTGATCCACCTGCTTTAGTGTGCTGTGCATACCCTCGGTGTGCTGGGTTTTACATTAGAGCAGTGCTAATGTGCTCTAGATTGCATTACTGCTCCAATTTTAGCACTACTAACATGCCTTGGAGAAACAATAGATATCATTACAAATGCAGACATATGAGAAAATATTACACTGGTTCATCTTCAGACATGCATTATGCTGTTCTGTGTTGATACGCCATGTTAATGTGTGTTAAGCTGCTCTGAGGTCTGTGCTGTAGCATTTTAATTACATTTCACTCACTTTATGATGCTTCAGAGTCCCGAACTAACACTGAGGAGAGACGAGAAGAGTGCCACCTGTGGCTACTGAAGGAAGTTCAGCCTTACTGTGTCTTAACTTAACTCAGCCCTTACTGTAAATGATAGATAGATAGATAGATAGATAGATAGATAGATAGATAGATAGATAGATAGATAGATTTGATATTAAATTCTCAGTAAATGCATGCAATCTTTCTCTAATTGCCATGCTTTCAAAAAGCCTTCAGTGACATAATCCTATTTTGCTCTTAATAAGAGACTGGAATTTTTCTTCTATTGAATGTCATTTATTGAGAGTGGCTTTAATGATCCAAAGCTCTGGGCAGCTTTTAAAAGATCTGAAGAGAAATGCTATCTCTGTCTGTTTGCCACCGGTAATTGGAAACTCTGCAGTGAAATTTGTGTTTGTGTGTGTGTGTGTGTGTGTGTGTGTGTGTGAGAGAGAGAGATCTGCTCAGAATATTGTGTTATGTGACTTAACTATATGTTGCGGACTCTTCTGTAGATTCCTATTACTAACACAAGTGTGAAATGGGATTAAAGGTTTGTATGGAGTGGCTGTAACCAATGAATGTATTCCAAAGATGTGTGTACGTTTTCCCTTTTTTGCTCTTCTGCAGTCTCGTTCATTATGTCTAGATGTGCTTTTCTTTACCCATGCTAATTTACACATTTAGACATTAGTTTGAATTTACTGGGAGAAAATAATGCTCCTGCCAGAGACTGCATTTATAGTTCACCTATAAAAATGATCATTCTCTCATTATTTGCTCACCCTCGTCTCGTTCCAAACATATATGACTTTCTTTCTTCCATGAAACACAAAAGGAGGATTTAAATAATGCAGTAGTTACTGTTTTCCATGTAATTACAGTGACTGGAGCGTCACAAAAAGTGCTCCATATTACTCAGATCTTCTTGACCTTGATGAAAACTTAAATGTCAGTCTGTTTCTCGCACATTATGTCTCTTTGACATGGAGAACACATGAAAAAGGTGGAGTGCTTTTATGATACTTTTACGGTGCTTTTGAGTTTGAAGATTGAAAGCTTCAGAAGAAGAAAGAGTCATACAGGTTTGGAGCGACATGAGCGCCAGAAAATGAACTGCCCCTTCAGTTAAAGAGCCGTTTCTCGATTCGGTCAGTGATCCAGGAAAGTCATTTGTGTGCAGTAACCGTCTACTCTCAAATTCTAACTACTGAATTAAACAGAAAACAGAAATGAATAAAATCTGAGAATAAAGAAGCTGCTGTTTGTGACAGATTCAGTTCTGCGAGGTCGACACATCTTTTCCTGAGAGGCGTTCACATGTTGTGTGTCGTGTGTTTGAAAAGCAAGTGTCTCTTCATTAGACACTTAAATGAAGTCCTGCGGTGATCGCTCATTATTCATGCTGCTGTTTAAAGTGCAGAAGGTACGGACCACAATAACATGGTTGTAAAATCTGCTGAGCAGGATAACTCACACTCTCTCACACACACAGAGCTCTTTACTGGTGGAAAATGCAGAGACCTGCTAATATCAGCACCTTAGTGATGCCGGGCGAATGAGATTTTATTTGAAAGAGAGAAAAATAGAAGAGGAACGTGGGACCGAGGGGAGAGTAACAGTGACCGACGATGACAGTCTGTGCTGCAAACAGCTCATTGTGACAGCAGAAACCACACACTCGTCTGAAGTAGTGAACACTGTGTCAAACACAATATACATTCAAGATCTGAAGTCACACAGAGATCAGCTGAGCAGATCTCACACATCTCTGACCAGATTGTCTTCGACAGAAGTCTCTTCTGCTCATGAAGGCTACATTTAATTGATCAAAAAATTGTGAAATATTACTACAATTCCAAATATCTGTGTTCTGTGTGAATCTGTGTTAAAGTGTAATGTATTTCTGTGATGCTCCGCTGTATTTTCAGCATCATTCCTCCAGTCTTCAGTGTCACATGATCTTCAGAAATCAGAATAATATGATGATTTACTGCTCAAGAAACATCTCTGATTTTTAGCAATGTTGAACACAGCTGTTTTTCATACTTTTTTTCAGGATTCACAGACGAATAGAACATTTGAAAGACCGTTTATTTGAAATATAAATATTTTGTAACATTAAAAATGTCTTTACTGACACTTTCGATCGATTGAATACGTCCTTAATGAATAAAAGTAGTATTCTCATCAAGAAAAAAAAAAACTATTTTGAAGGCTAGTTTAATAATTTAGTGATGATATACCGTCAGACCCTGATCCTGACAGAAAACACTCAATAATCACATTCACAAGTGAAACTGAATTCTCTTTGGTAGCATGAAAATACATGAAGGTGTGACTTTGGTGTTTGTGAAAGTGCTGTTGAAAATTATGCTAAAATCTTCCTTTTATAGAATATTTAATGTTGTTTGATTTCTCTAGGAGGATTCAGGCATTAATTAGAGGGCTAGTAATTTGCACCATGGTTCACAGCAGTGAGAATTGCTAATTAGAAAAGATTCCTATCAAGCATTCACATAAATGTGTGGAAAAACAAAAGCTTGACATTCTCTGCATTGTAAATGTGAATGAAGGTAATTTTCCATAATAAATAACTGGAACGGCTGCCACCACAGTGCCCTGACGGCATGAGAAGCCATGCTGTAATTGAAAGAGCATTTAAGGCAAGAGCTCATCGTCACAGATTCCCTTAATGACGGGAAAGAATGGAGAGCGACTGCACTGATTTAATCAGAATTAGAACAGGTTATTTAGCCGCTCCTGAGAGCATGAATTATGATTGTATTTGCATAATCTGCTGTGTAAATGAGAACGAGTCAGTCATTAAGACTTTATTTCTTACTGATCAGACACGGCAGTTCCTCGCACGGCAAAGAAGCATCAATCTTAATAAGAAACGAGGATGCGCTCACACACTCACACAGGTGCACAAAGACACACACGCTTCACGGCTTACAGAAAGTGATTAGCTTGTAATAAATGAAAAGAAGCACACAAACAAACAGTGTGCTGCTCTGTAAAATTACAATAAGGTTCTGTCACTATGAACACACAAACACTTTAACAGTGACACAAACCACGTGCACTGAGTTAAGATTGAATAGACAATATTTAAATTAAATTAAACAGACCTGGGTGGGAGGAGCTGTGTGATTGACTAGGCAGGTGGACATGACAGAGTGGGTGGAGTCTGTCAAAATGGGTGGGGCAGTGTGGTTTAATGAGTGGGAGGAGCCATGTGATTGTGTAAGTTAGGTGAAAATGGGCAGAGCAGTGTAATTTAATGAATGGAGAGGGCTGCATGGCTGAGTAAGTAGATAAGAATGAATAAGTGGGTGGAGTCAAGGGGAAGTGGTCAGATCAGTGTGGTTTAATGAGTGGGCGTAGCAGCATGTGAAAATGACTTGAGGTGGTGGAGTGGAGTCGGGGGGGGGGGGGGGGGGGGTTAGTATGTAGGTGGAAATGACTGAATGCGAAGGTGAATTTTGATGTAGTTGATGGAGAAGTTGGCAGAGCAGTGTTATTTAAGGTGTGGGTGGTAGGTGAAGTGGGTGGGGCTGCATGGCCAGAGTTGGGTATAAGACCCTTCTTTCAGAAACGAAAAGTAGCTTAGATGAACTTTACGAATCTTGCTGCTTTGTTTATGGAGGTGATGTGGGCAGTCACATGTTTGTGCGTCTCATGTGTATGATTACTGCATGGATGGCATGCTGCGCATTATGAGTTCAGACGGTAAAGACTGGACCTCGTGTTGATTTCATATGGATTACTTTATCAGAGAATATGTGTTTACGATATGACACTTCAAACTTTATAGTTCATTTTTTTTGGCGTGTTTCAGAAAGAAGTTCAATGAGACCGAGACGGCTGAAAGCTCACCCTGTTTTGTTGATATTGTAATATACAAACAGAAAATGGGCTTTGTCAAATGTTATGCTTATCTGTATGATCAAAAATGCCAGAACATTTTAAGGTATTTTCACTGTAATCATAAAAGAGATGTGATCATTCAAGTTGCTGTTTTGATACTAATGTAATTTTTTCAGACAATATTAAATCACTGAAAGAACTATGAGTTTCACTTTGTAGAGTATTTTTTAGGTTTGATAAGTAGAGTAACCTTAATAGTAAAGTAATTAGCACTTTTTTAAATGCAGTAATCAGTAACGCAATCAAATTGCAGTTTTAAAATAGTAATTAGTAATCTGTAGTGGATTAATTTTTTGAGTAATTTACCCAACACTGTGCATGGCTTAATAGTAAGTGGAGCTTTGCGATTAAAAAAGCAGGTGGAATTGACTGACTAAGTGGTTTATTCAGAATACTTTCTGAATAATTGACACAGTAATTGGTAGAGCTGTTTTGTGAACGAGTGGCTGTCAGGACGGACAGACCGCGCTGGAGTCTGACGCACTGTGAGGGAGTGCTGTAAATCAGAGTGTGATTGGCACTGCCATGTTTCAGCAAAGGTCATTCCCACAACACACTGCTGAAGAGAGATGACAGATGAAGCTGTATGTGGGACTTGTATATGATATCTGGAGGAAGTACTTACAGACCGCGAAAGATGTGAAAAGGCTTAAAATGGAAGAATATGAGGGAATATGGTGATATGATACAACACCAAAAATATACAGATAAAAGCAGACCATTCAGGCGCATTTACATTCATGTATTGAACTAATGCTTTTATTCTTACATCGGACTCATGGCCGTGGTGTTGCTGGCTCAGGAATGAGTGCACTAGAAGCTGACAGGGAACGTTCTCACAACCTCCACTAATATTGTTCATGAAGTAATGTTTATGTAAGATTCTTATCGCAATTTTAATATTTGATATATGTTCTCATAATTAGGGATGGAACAATACCATTTGTTCTAGGTATCGGCCGATACCGATATTGATAACAATACTGATCTGATGCTTGCATGGTTTTTACTTTTTAAATCAGTGTAGAATTTCTATACCTCTCTGTGTTGACCTGATCATCACTCTTTTTTCTGTTAAACACAATCTACTACATATAGACAACTTCAATATATATATATATAATCATATTCTATAACAAAAAATAATATTTTAAACTAGGTTGGTGGATTTGGCAGCAAAAGTTAATCTACAAAAATCATGAGTGCACAATTATTTAATAAGGCTAAATCTGGTCAAATATTACACATTGCTCTTTGTATTGTTGTAAAATACATTAATAAAAAAACAAGTAAATATATGTATTTAACCCCTAACACAGAACGGAGTTAGAAGAAATCGAGGATTCAGCATATTCTATGTACTTGACTTCATCGGGTGTACATTTACAGATCCTTTGCATTCAGTTCATAAAGACCAGGAACCAAAAGAAGCTGCAAAACCATCAAGACAATATAAAACTAAATCCAACAAATGAAGCAGGAGATGTCATGCATTATAGCAGCACTATAACAACCACTCAACTTCAGAACCCATCAATCTGCAGCTGAAATATAACAACGGACATTGCTCTGGGTTTGCTGCAGGTGATTTGGAACAGACGCCTCCGATGGCATGCTCCGTACGTTTGGAACAGAGCACATGTGCATTTATTATCCTGGAGAAGATGATGTTGATTTAAAAGTATTTCATTAGCAAACAGTGTCATTTTTGAGAAACTCAGTCCCTCTCCGGCTCATTAGATGCGTTTCACTGGCAGCTTTCCCGCGAGCCGAACGCTATCCGAGGCCCAGAACAGGAATCGATCTGTGTGGCTTTGAGAGGCGCTTTTGCTAATGAACTTTGCCTGCGATTCTGGCTGGCATTGGTAAAAAAAATGTGTTACTCCTGGAACATTAACATATAATGACGCCACCAAACTACAGTGAGTTCAAAGATGGCGGCCGTCGTCATGGTAACAGCAAGAGATGACAGACTGACATATCATCTGTCAGAAACAGATCTGCTGCGTGCAGAAAAAGCCTGTAAAACCAGCTCGAATGGAGATTCAAAATTTAATACAGTTCTAGAACATTGATTTGTTTTTACATGTGATTGAATGCTATAATTACATTTGGAGACCATGGTGAACGTGTGTGTGTGGGTTTATTTATTTTTTTATTTATTTTTTTACTTTAAAGTGTTAAGTATACCATGTGGATGAAGGTACACTCAGATATTAAATAAATAAATACATACAATTGCTTAAATTACATTTTTAGAAAGCACATACATGTGCTCAAAATGAGCCTAAAACTACTCTAAAACAATCTATATTGTATAAAGCACAATCTATATCTTTGTTAAATACAGCCTTATTTATCATATGTTGTCATATCTATTTGGTATTCATTTTGTAATGCATTTTGGCAAAGTCATAATAATTTTGTTAGAATATACTATTGTTTTAATCCATTTGTTAGCATCAATGATAACATCAGTTAGGGCCACTTTGATGATGACTATGATGATAATTACAATGTTTTTTTTTTTTGGCAAATTCTAATAAAAACAGTAAGAGTCAGTCTGATCTGCAATTATTATTATAATAATAATTATTATTATTATATGGAACCCATAACCATTAAAAAACAAAAGCAAACAGAAATCTGTTGTCCCCAGTTTTTAATTCACAGATGGTAATAAGTGAGATTCAGCTATATTTTGGCCACTGAACTAGGAAATGTCCCCGGTTTGTATCTCAGAAATCTGCTTGCTTAAGATCTGGGTCCAGATACTGATGGATCCGTGTTTACACGTGGTCGTTAGGAGCCGTTAATGAGCTTCTACAGGCTGAACTGCTTTAGTCCCATTGGCTGGGTGTTTGGCGGGCGTCGTTCTGGATGTTCACTCCTGTGCAAGCTCATTAAACACTGCACGGACATCAGAGTCGTGTTGTCTACCTTCCTCCCAGTGCGAGGGAGCAAGCTCTGATGAAGTTTTGGCTCGCCAACACATCAGGCCCTGGCGAGTATGTAGAGGGTTTAAAATTAGAACATTCTCTCACGATCTCGCTCCAAACGTGTGATGAACATTCATTTACAGCCTTTCACTGTTTTTATTCGCCAAGATCTTGCATCTTCTCACGTCTGCATGTGTGTTTCTCACGTCTTACTCCCCTGATGCCACGGCAAGAAGAAGAAGAAGAAAAGAAAGTTGAGCCAAGAAGAGTTCATAAAACCTGTGAGTTTGTGAGTGTGAGAGAGGATGATGATGATGATGTACAGTATATGTGTAAAGGTTTTGATTTTTCCCCATCAAGGCTCAAGTTTTACTCATGAGATCATTAGTTTGCTTTATTGATTTTCACACAAAAGACTGCGTGTGTTTGACTGTTTCTCATGGCGAAGACTTTGTAATACATTAGTGTAGCTCATGCATTCAGACAGCAATGAATTCACCACAGGGTGAAAGATGTCAATCGAGAAACCCTGAAGAATTACACATTTCTGCGCCTTTTGTACTCTTGCTAGCCAAGGCTGTATGAACAAAAACTGGTTCCCTTTCAAGGGAACTTCGAACTGCGTCCTTTAGGGGGTGCTATGGGGAACACCTCGTCGTGACCCGTATCAGAAGCATACATTGAAAAAACACCAACAATTTGGCCGACGACAGCCTCTGACATCACTACCGGCTCGACTATAAACAGGCACTGGGAGAACACGTCATTTTCTTTTTCATCTTCACTGACTGTCCTGTTTGAAGCGTGCATCTGAAAAAACTTGTAAGAGCGATCTTTCTCTGTCTATCATGGCGACTACTAGCAAGCGTTTAGACAATGTGTGCATCGGTGTCTGCGTTATTTGACACCCGATGACACACGCGATCTTTGCGTTATTTGTTTGGGTGAAGAGCACACACGCAATGCCTTTGAGGAGGCAATCTGCGTGCATTGTGAGCTTTTTTTTCATAAAAAAAAAGCTACATTCTCATTCGTCTCTCTTTCCGAGGAAAAAAAGGAAAAATAATCTGAATGGTTTAAAGAGTGAACTTCCCTTTCGTGCTCGTAATGGCGGCGGACGAGAGAGAGCCTCAGGAGGATGATGTTATATCATGATACTGAGGTTAGTGCTCTGCTGGGTTTTACCCAGGAAAAGCAGGAGATATTTGAGGATGGTGATGAAGCTGAGGCTGAGCCTTCTCAATTCTCCTGCCCTATGTATGTAGAGCTGTTGGAGGTTATGGATTGTGCCATGGCAAAGTTGGACTTGCAGAGCACACAGAGATCAAAAAGTAATGAAAGAGGCCGTTTTCTTCTTACATCCATCGGTTTCGGCATAAGAGTAAAAAAATTTGCCAACATCGAGGTGATGCGTGAAAACGGCTATGAGAGGATGCTCCCACCTTGCCATCTAAGTCCCTTCAAGAAATACATCTGGCTTAAATGGCAAGGCATATGCAGCAGTAGGTCAGCCTGTGGCTTTATTACACATGATGATGGTTCTTCAAGCATATCAGGCTGAACTGCTAAGAGACCTGGATAGAGGCAAGGGCCTTTCTCCTAAACAGGTAGCCGAGCTGCGCCGCACCACAGGTCTCTCTCCGAGCCAAGCAGATGTGATTCTAAGGGATGTGATCCAGACGAGTCAGCATTCTCGTCTGAATCAGAATGATACCGAGGTATCTACTCATTCCCTTTAGGGATTTTTAACTTCTGCTTTTATCCTCCCCTTCCTAATTCCCCTGTAACCACCAGCTCTCCACCTGATCAAGGTTAGGTGGAAACCTCTCGCATAACAGTCTCCTATGCTGGACCTATAATGTTTTTGGCTGGTTCTATGTTCATAGCAACCACCTGACTGATGGTCCAGACTAAAATGAGGCGCCCCTTGAGCGGGGCTCCAGTGCAGGAGGGTGGGTGAGTATGTAACCCTTTCTGTATATACTTATCGGTATTGAATTGCTGGTGGTTAGTGCTCAGTTACAGTGTTTACTAAACATTTGCCAGCACCAGCCATCTGGCTTGTTCCATTAATAGGTGGCTGAGACCACAGGTTTCTGCAGGAGCCTCCTTGATCATCAGGCCTGGCACAGCAATGCAGGGAATTTCATGGATGTCCAACCAGGTCACATGAGGGGTCTCCTGGCCGCTTAGTTTGTGCTGTCGCATCCAGCGGGAAGCGGTGGTGGCAGTTACAGAAGTCTTCTTGAGCGCTACTCTGAGCTTGGAGTTCTCCCCTCATATGAGACTGAGTTCTCTGTTGTTTTCCCCAGAGCCCTCCAGTATTATTTCCACAGATTGAGTTGATGACTGTCAAACATACTGTTTTGAGATGCACCATTCCATCTATGAGCTGGTTGCTTCATGCCCTTTTTTGAGTTGGTGAAAGCCCCATTCATCTTGGGCACCACTCCACCTATGTATCCTCGGATATCTACAGTATCTAAACAGGATGTTGCTACTAGGGAACTGTTGAGACAGCTCCTTCAGCAAGCTTATGTGAAAGCTAGTGGTAGCCCCTGTGTCACAGGCAAGACTTAGTATAAAATGTTAGGTTCTTAGCCGTATCTCTTTAAAGGAATCTTTCCTGATTCCAAGCTTTCAGCTCTACCCCGTGCCGAAGCCCTAACAAATAAAAACTGGGTATGTAGCTTAGGCCTTTTGCCGTAAGGAGTACTGTCACAGACAGCCGTCTAAACGTCCCAAGGGCAACTCCAATGGAAATGGTAGAGTTGGTACTTAGTGTTTGCCATGATTCTGGCCTGCACTCCCCTCAGCATGGCACCGTGGGTATACTGTTCCCAATAGCGCCCCCTAGAGGATGCAGTTCGAAGTTCCCTTGAAAGGGAACGTCTCGGGTTACGAATGTAACCATGGTTCCCTGAGTAGGGGAGACACTGCGTCCTCTAGCATTCGTAACCTGAGATGTTTTCATTTATTTCAAAATGGAAGACAAACAAAATGATGGAAAATTAAAAATGAATAAATTGTCAGAAATGGCATAAGTCAAGAAATGTATTGACACAGAGAAAACTAAATTTTGCTTTTCAAAAGATATGTTTACGCAAAAGTCTTTATATCTTTGGAACACTAGATGGCACTGTGTTCAAACTTCTCAGGTATGTCCTGGATATATTTTTGGTGACCCCTACCATTTGTTTCAAAAGATATTGCAATTTATGACAAATTTCAAAATGGTGGACAGGCGGTTTGTCAAAATCAACACCCTCAGATTCGTCATGACCCAAAGAATCCATATGCACCAAGATTGTCTGACAAAATGTTCCAAAGTTATAGGCAGAAATGTCAATTTTCGGTATCTCATGACCTGTTGGTGCTGCCATTCCCAACTTTGCCAGGTACCCTCATATCATGGCGTTGATGAATCATGCCGAGTTTCATTTCAGTTGATCAAAGTATTTGCTGAGGAACAGCCCATTGTACATTCGCAACACACAACATTTGAGCAAAGATGAATCTGAAAATAATTTTCTTTGTTTCTGTGCAGAATAATAAGAAAATAGTTATTTTAAATAGTAATACTTTGTTAGGTATTAGTATAAATCTAACATCTGCCAGGCACGGGAATAACTGTTTAATTTCTGTTCTCTTGTTCAACTGTTATACATCTGTGTGAACAGCATTCACAAAATATTACTCTGTTTATTTAACAAAATTAACTTGCTGGATACAGTTTGCTGTTATCAGATCGCTGAATTATTTCTATCCATCCCTCGGATCAGTCTTCAGGTGTCTTGTTGTGTGTGATGAAGGGTTTGCAGAGCTGCATCGACTCTCCTGTTGCTGTGCGTGTGTGTGTTTGTGTCTGAAGTGAAGGTTTCTGCAGCGATGAAGCAAAATGATCTTGTGATTGACATGTCTAGTGTGTGATTAGCAGCATATGACTCTGCAGAACAAAGAAAGCTCTTAAAGTGTGTTGCACGCTCACCTTCTGCCGTCAGCAGTTCTCCTGGCCTTTAATAAGCTCATATATCAGATATACCTCTCTCAACTGATGCTTAACACAGACAAACCAAAGAAACAAGACAAAATTAGGCTAAAAAAACAACTATTCTCAGAAAACAAGTAAGACCAGCTATATTGGACCAAAAAGTACCTGCACAATACTTGAAGACTTTATGAGATCAGTTGTCATGCAGTGGAAGCTGACAGAACTAGGGATGCACCGAATATTCGGCCACCGAAAATTTTCGGCCGAAAATGCCCCAAAAGTGCATTTTTGGTTTTCGGCCGAAAGACTTTTATCACCAAAACAACACGGCCGAAATGTTGTGATGACACAAACAGAAACTGCGACCTGCACGTGCACCTGCATAGCGCAGACCACGAGCTCCCCGCGACATTCACTCCACACCAGTGAGAACATTCTCTCTCTTCTTATTCCTTTATTCGCAGCACTAAAGCGTCTCCTAACAAAGAGATTAAGACGGACCACGAAGTGAAAACAGAGAAAAGTAGAGTCTGTTAGCACACGTCTCACTGAGATCTTTTCGGATCCTCTGCACTTCATCGGGAATGTGCTTGATCCACGTTATAAAGACCATTACTTGGATGCAGAAATAAGGCAGCGCGCACAAGAAATGATCCAGGCCACGCTGGATGCGGAGAACCCGCGTGGAGACGGAGAAGTGCCAAGCGCAGGAGACTGAGATCAGAGCGCAGAAAAAAAGACTCGTGTCTGCACCAGATGAGGGGCATGCACCCTCAGTGTCTGATGTATTCAGTGGAATTCTGCAAGAAAGTGCCTCAAATAATAATAATACGTTGGCTATTTTGTTCTTAGGCTACTATATATGTGACATTTTATATATATAGACCTATATAGATATATATACACACACACACACATATATATATATATATATATATATATATATATATATATATATATATATATACATAGACATACATAATATCAGATTGTAGCCATATTTCTGCTAGATTTCTGCTTTAATTTGATAAAAATGTTTATTTATGCCCTGGCCCTATTTAAATACACTCTCTCAAATATTTCTCAAATGTCAGGCAGATGACAAGCTCAACTGCTCAACAGCTAGATGGTTATCTGTCTGAAGTCCCCATCCGCAGAAGTGATAACAGTCTTGCCTACTGGAGAAGTAACGCACTTTTCTAGTCCTACAGAGAAAAATTTCAAATGCACTTCACCTAAATGCACTTTGTTTTTATGAGAGAACAGTTCATTTTAAAACCTTTCTGTACATTATTATTTAATATTCACATGAGTGGGATAAATTTTTAGTTTGAATTTTATTTTATACTGTGCATTGTTGCAATGTGCTTAATAAATATTTGCATAATTTGTAATTATGTATTTTTATGTTTTTTATAATTTATGTAATTGTAATTATCTTTGAAACTTTAATATTAATTTATGCAATTGCAATGTCTTAATTTTAGTAAAGTTAGTACACGGTCATAGCAATAAATGCAATGGTACTAATAATTGGCATAATTTCTTTCGGTGTTTCGGTTTTCGGCCTTGGTTTTCTCTTTTTCGGCTTTTGGTTTCGGCCAAGAATTTTCATTTCGGTGCATCCCTAGACAGAACCAGCTCTGGTTTGATCATGTTGGTTCAGATGCGTCAGGAGGGTCGAGTGCTTGATTTATGGTCTGATCCGCTCGTGTTCGAGGCGTGACAACACGTTCTGTCCTGGAACTGTACGTTTCTCCGTGGATTTACTGGATAGATTTACCAAGGCTACGATGGAGGATATTCGCGGTAGGTGTGAAAAAGAGAGGATCATTTAGCTAAATCTCGACTGTTACAGTTCATAGCAGGAACCTAATGATCCCTAAAACCTGGGAAACACTGTAAAACCCTACGGCAAAAATAGTAAGAGACAGATATGAACCACATGTTTCCCTGTTTGTTTTGTGTTGGATTTTTCCTGTTGTGTCATTCATATCTTTATTGCATAATTTTAAAGGAGTAGTTCTCTCAAAAATGGAAAATGGCCCAAAATGCTCTCACCCTCTGGTTTAGATCTGTTTAAACGCTGCTTGATCAGTGCAGATTTCTCTCCTGATTCAGATCAGAACACTTTTTCTCTGGAGGAAGTGTTATTATGGATTATAGACTCTATGTATTTGAGTTAAAATCATCTTAATGCTGGATGTGTTCCAGCTTTTGTCTTCTCCATTAATGAGACACATTTCTACAAATCAGATGAAGAAACACTCATCTACATTTTCATTTATGGGATGAGACAGATGCCGGGGAGAGACAGAGACACAGAGGAAAGTTTACTGCTCTTTCATTGGTGCCCAGCAGATGTTGTGTTTCCCCGTCATGCGATCCAAGAAGGTCTATATCACCTGGAGATTAGCGTTTCCATTCATCTCCATAGCTGGAGTTGGATCCCTAAAGTAGAAATCTGCTCTCGTTGCTCTCGTCCGCTCCGTTCTGCTGCCAGGATTTCTGATCAGATGAGGAATAACGAACTGAACCTCCAGAAGAAAAAGAGCTGGAACATTGAAGTGTTCTGCTAACATCAGCACGCTCACATGCCAGAGATTAGCCGAGGTCTAAAAGAGAGATTAAAGGAGAAAATAAAGTAACTCACTCGCTCTTTCGATCAAACTGACCCCTTTGAGAAATATTGATTCTCACAAAACTCTCACAGCTGAACCATTTACCAACAAACTCCTGAAAACTCACTTAACCAACGTGAGATCACAGCACGAGCTTTCAGGCGAGACAACTGTTAGTAGCAATAGAGATGTGAATTTAGACATCTTTCTAAAAAGTGGAAATGATTTTTCTGAATATACAGTAGAATGAGGATTGTTACATCATGTCATAAAGCTCTGGATTGTAATCTTGCAGTATTAAGAGGCAGAGGACGGACATACAGAGTAAAACTACAACCGATCGAAACAAATCTGCTGGAAACAACAAAGTGAGCAGTGTGTGTGTGGAGAACAGAGCGATGCGAGGCAGAGATCATCAGAACGCCGGCTAATAAACACAGGAAACTTCACTTAGTTCACAATCAATAACGTTTCACTCCTGAGGATCTGAACCTCCACGATCATGCTCTGAATGAACTAAACATCCTTGCGTCCATCCATCCGTCTGTCTCTTTCTTTCGTTAAACCTCCTCACATTTGAATTGCAGATTTCGTATCGGTCGTTGAGTTTGAAAGACTCAAAGCAGTCCGCTTCTCCCTGTTAACTAATTGGGGAGCTGTTGAGACGATCTGACGGATAAACAGACGGAGACGAGGAGGACATGAAAAAGAAAAGAGAACCAGCAGCAGAGCAGGAAATAAAACAGAGAGAGGGACAAATGAAGGTGAATGTTTATGAAGTGACTTCATTCAGATGTATCTCTAATCCTTGAGACGCAGCTGCTGTCCTCGCCGCTTGGGTTTTCAGTGTTTTCCAAGTCACTGATATGACTTTGTCGCTGGCAGCTTTCGACTCTGCACTTACTGCTGAACCTACAGTGTGACAAGTTTTAAAGAAGGCCCACACAACTCCAGCCTTCGCCTGTGCACAGATCATGTGTGGAGCAGACACTCAGTCAGCTCCAGCGATTCGTTTCAGGGCAGTGTTTGGATGGACAAAGCTGTCCAATTCATGCCATTCCTATTTTTGATGTCTTGCAGAGATTCCAGCCGCTTTATTTTCCTCATTAGCCTAGAAAACACTTTTTCACTAACATTTGTCATGTGCAGACTGCATTGGGTTCTCCTGGTTTGAAATGACTTCTGATCGTTCGATCAAGGCAGCGTGTTTCTGCTCTCCGGCTGACTAATTTAAGTCTTTTGTTTCTGGGTCATTCCTCTCCTGCAGAACCTTTTGCACTGTGAAACTTTTAAAAAATGACTATGCATGTGTTGTATTTTAAGCATGTGAGTATCTTCTAAATCTGGTCAAAGTCAGATACTCATTTTAACTTGATATTTACACAAGGACAAGCTCAAATGTCAGTGCATGTTCATAAAGAGCTAAAGTGGGTTATTGCTCAGTGTCAGGTTGACAGGACTTTTCACATTCATATTTTTTATTATCTTGACAATATCACCTGATCAAAAAGAATGTATGTGCTGCCGTTGTCCCTGTAAAATGATATCACTTCCTGAAGGGTGTATTTTTTGTATAAAGTAGAAGTTTTGTGAACCTCAAAGTTTGGCCAGAGCGGTTAAGCCTCTGAAGTGAATGGCAGTCTCGTCCTGAGTGGTTATCTAGTTACAGTGCTAACCAGCTGCTGCTAGTGCTTACACTGATGCTTTACTGATTCAGAGCCCAACAGCACAATGTGAAAAGAGACCTGCGATGAGAACACAGCTGTGAAAACAATGCAATCGGTGTAAAAAACAGTAAAGTGCTGCTTGTGTGAATAACACATTAAAATCCAGGTTTTGTATGCATAATGTACAAGGTTAATAAAGTTAACTAAAATAAACCATAAAACATTTAACATGGACCACTGAAAACCAAAAAAAAAAAAACATTACTTGAAAAAAAGAAAATCATCAACAGTACTTGCCAACATGTCTCATTTCAACTTGCTGTATTAATATAACAAACTAGTTTAGTAAGTACATTTAAGAAAATACCCGAGATCAGCACACATGACTGTATTTATGTCCAGGGCGGGGCTTAAAACAGGGGGCGGAGCTTTAGACACTATTTTTATTTATTTTTTCTTAAATTTGAGAATTTGTGGAAGGATCTTAAAAGCTCATTTTAATAACCGATAAAACTCTTCAGTGACCGTGAAGTATGATAATGTTTTGTTCAGATCTCGTTCCTGCACTGATTAGTTGAGTTTAACCGAGAGAACATTGTAAATGAAAGGAAACGCATCCTGCGTGAGGTAAAGGAGTTTCTCAAGATATTACATGGAAGTTTAACTGTTGTTTCTTAGTCCACTTACCCCTAAATGATTTCAGAAAGTTTTCATCATTCCAATCTGTATTCGTACTGTGAATCTGTCTGTCTGTCGTCAGGCTGCAGAGCTGTCTCCGTCAAATCTCTCCTCTATTTTTACATGTGTTTAAAGTCCACACTTATTATTTCATGAATAAACTGTGATTTGAATTTCATTTCAAACACCTGAACACTTGTGCTTTATTTACATGACTTTGACATCTTCAAACCATCGGCGTTATGACTGCAGCTCGTCTGAGGAACACACACACACACACACACACACACACACAGTGTGTTTAGTTATTGAGTTGCAGCTCTGGAAGTTAATGGTGTTCTTGAGTGAAATTCTGCTGGAAACAGGAAAAGCTCTGGAGACACAGAATATATTACACTGTCAAAATAGAGCCTTAATAAGAACATAAACAGCATTCACACACACACACACACACACACACACACAGTGAGCTGCTGAAGGCCGAACAGAGACACGTTTCAGCTTCTTTCAGGGTTTAAAGTGTGTGAGACAGGTGACACGGCTCAGGTTTGATGTTTCTCCCATGAACATCGCCGTGAGCCTCAGAGACGTTTGTCTTTTAAATCAAGTCTTTTCCATGTCTGTAATGTTTTCAGTGTGTGTGTGTTTGAGTGAAACTCGTTGTGTTGGTTTATCTGATGATGTAATCTTCCAGTTCGTACCAGAAACAGAGACAGACGATCAGCACAGTCGGTTAAATGCATGAGAACTACTATTCCCATAATGCTCTTGGGGTCGCAGCTCTCTCTCTCTCTCTCTCTCTCTCTCTCTCTCTCTGTGTGTGTGTGTTTCTGGGTCAGGGTCTGTGTGTCATTACCGGTTGAACAGTGCACACTAGCGGCGCGTCTGCGAATCTTTCACAAAGCCTCTTCATTCTCTCGTTTCATCTGCTCTTTCACACGCCCCGCTCTTTAATTCATCTTTTTCCTCTTTTTATGTAGACCATTATTTCCATTTTTGGCCATATTTCCTCCAGCTTTCTGTCGTTCTGTGATAGATTTATGAATATTGCTCTTTTCTCCTCCCCTGCTGTCTGCCCCACTTAAACACAGCGAGAGATCACCAAATTAATTCACTTACAATGAGCTGTGTGTGTGTGTGTGTGTGTGTGTGTGTGTGTATGAGGGCATAGTGGAGCTCTACTACATTTGTATGACGTAAAAATGCCCTTCTATCAATTTTATCCCTTTCATCCATGAAGAAAGATAGACAGAACTACAGAACAATAGATAGATAGATAGATAGATAGATAGATAGGTAGACAGATGAACACTGAGAGTGTGAGATCTCAGCAGTGATTGAAGCTTTAGCGTATCAGCAGTCGTCCGTGAGATCGTCCCACACGCTCGCTGTCACCTGCTCTCAATTTCATCTCGAATAAACATCTAACAAGACTCCAAACGTACTCACACTAAATATAGACACAGGGAGATGCAGCCATGAGCCGAACACACACACACTCACACACACACTGCTGCTCCTGAAAACTCTGGAAATGTAGTTAAATTACAGAGACACCGTGTAAATGTATAACACGTCTCCTGTGAATAATGACTCTGTGTGGATGTCTGAATTAATACAGAACACGTTAATTAACCAAGAGCTTTTCAACAGTCAGGAACCGTCACGGCAGGGACCAGACAGCTGTAGGACACTCAGACAGCTGTTTCTGAAGACAGACCGACAGGAAGAGAGAGAGAAAGACGGTTAGGAATGATTCAGTGATGGAAACGCTTTCCTGTTGGTTCGTTTGTGCTCTGCTCGTTTGAGAAATAGTGAGCTTCGCTCTCACAGTGCTCTGACAGAATGGTGTCAAACCTGCGTGTGTGTATGTGTGTGTGTGTGTGTGTGTGTTTGTGCGGGCAGGTACACAGTAACGCACACAGCAGGGAACTGTTTGTGCGGCTGCATGCTCAAACTCTTCAGCACAGAGCTGTTAATTAGCAGCAGGGCCAAAATTAGCACACAAAAGTAAAGCGTTTGAGGACAGAAAAGATTCACCATCAAAGAGTTTCCACTCAACACAGAGATCTGAAGAGAGAGAGAGAGATAGCTGGTGATGAATTCTGCTACCATTTGGTTGTTGTGAAATGACATTTCTTTACCTCCATGTGCTGTACTACTCAAAAAAAAATTGTGGTTACAAAACTAAACCAGATGTAAGGTGTTTCTGTTCAAAGACAAAGCATTTCTAAAATACTGAGAATTGAACCCACTGAGGCAGTACAGTGATGTACCAGATGGAAATATCGGTCATGCATATCACTGATAAAATATTTTCAAGTGATATAACATTCCCTACTACAATATCAATTAATTATTTGTTTTTTAAAAGTCTGCATGGTGAAAAAAAAATAATTATAATTGTCCTGCCCATCCACTAAGTCCACTGTATATATGCACAAATATCTGAACTTACAGTGCTAAATTATGACGTGCCACAAAGCTCAGTATTAGGTCCTTTTCTATTTTTCTTGTTCATGCTCGCAGTGGGTGATTAATTAGGGCTGAATGGGGTTAGATTTCATTGTGTCATTGAAATGACTTGTCATTGAATTTTTATTTTAAAAAGTGTGAAATCTGATATATATATAAAAGTATCATTAACTGAAAAATTTTATATTTATAGTAATTTATATACTTTATCATCTAATAATATACATATTTTGCGCTCATACACCTGTGACCTAACTAATTTGTTTGAGATATTATGCATACTGATTAATGAGTTTTCTAAGGGGGCAGTGCTAAAGTCTTTGTTGGCTGTGCTAATGAACGGACTGTTTAGATTTTTTTATAACACAGAAGGGAGAAACTTTGATCTGAAGAGTAAACAGATCCGTTCGCATAATTAGCCTTGAATCTAAATAAAATGCTAAGCTCTGGGGACTCACATGAGAACACAGAACGAGAGTGTGGAAAGGACTTTGTTTAATGCTGTTTTATCTCATTGTCCTTGGAGACTAATTGCTCAGGTCTGACAGTGTGTGGAGCTCCCAAATCTAATCAGTCAATCAATCATCAGCTGTCATGTGCACAGACAGATGTGATTAAAGATGAAGCGGCACGGGATGGCAGGAAACTCAAGGGTTTTGGGTTGGGATGATTAGACGTGATTTAGGACATGATCCTGCTTTGATCAGAATAAGTGCAAACAACAGCATATAAGCAAGTCCAAAATCAACATGTGCCAAGTCAAGTGTAAGGGAAAAATGGCTTTAGAAAATCCAACAAAAAATATTTACTCTCCAGTTCGCCGCAACATAATATAGAGTTTAAGATAAACTTTATAGATTGTGGTACTGATGTAAATTATTCAAATCAAACAGTCTACTGAAGACGTTGTCTTGAACTAACAATTGTGAGAAATGAAGTCTGATTTTATTGTTTTTGGAAACAGTGGATAATGTATCCTAAGATGTAAATTTTACTGACATGTTACACGTTACTGTTTTGTTCTTGTCTTCCAGGTGAGATTCTGAGGGGTTTTATTCTTTCATTCCTCTGGCAAGAGACCGCTCAGATGACGAAGGCTTCATGAACGGTAAGATTGAAATCCAAATGCACTTGATGCTGGAAATTGTGTATCATGGCTCTGCAAATTCAGCTGAGAACTACACTGTGCAACACAAAAACTAAATAAGCAAAACTAAACCAATACAATGATCCAATAGACTCAACCCAGGGTTCGGGTAGAAAAAAAAATACCCTGCATTTTAAGAGTGTACCCAGCTGGCATTTCAACGTTGAAACAACCTCAGGTTCCATGGTGGAATCAACGTTGAAGTATCTTTCTATTTTGCAAATTGGATCAACATTAATATTGTGATGTTGATTCACCGTTGAAATCGCGACATTGTTTCACAGTCTTACCTTTATCATGGGTGAATTCTGGTCATTGTGTAGACGTTGGATTAACGTTGAATTAGGTGTTGATTTTGCAAAGTGAATCAACGTTGATAACGTACTCGGTTACTAAACGTAACCTCGGTTCTCTCTAGAAGAGCGAACGAGTACTGCGTCTTAGCTAAGACGCTACGGGAAAAGTCTCTTTTCACGAAATACTGAAGCAAAAAAATTATCCTTAATTTTGTATTTTTGTAAAGCACATTTGCAGCACTACACAGCCATAGGCGAGACGGCTCGTTCGCTCATTGGCTTGTTCTGCGGCAACTGCACAGCCTATTGAGTGCAGGCTGATGCAACATCAGGGCTTCGCGCCCTTCTTGCCACTTCCCGCCAAAACGGGTGTGGCCCAACCTATAAAAGGAGCTCGAAAAGGCTGACTCACCTGATTTATTTCATCGCCGAAGCGAACCAGAGTGAATCGTACGCACGGCAGAGAACGCAGTACTCGTTCGCTCTTCTAGAGAGAACCGAGTTTACGTTTAGTAACCGAGTACGTTCTCTTACGAGAGCTCTCTCGTACTGCGTCTTAGCTAAGACGCTACGGGAACCCAATGTAAAACGCCGTGCGCGCAGGGATCACACACTAATAAACCTGAAGCAACGCCCAGGATTTACAGTGCACAGTCACCTGAGGGACTCACAGAGAGTCCAGGAAAGGAAGGGGGGAAGCCCTCCGTCCCATATCTAGCAGCACCCGTAGATGCGGCAATATGACATCACACAGCCGAGGCAAGGCCTGACCAATGTGGCAATGCGGGTCCTATGCAATACTGCCCATATAACAGTCGGCAGCGCATAACGCTCACGATCTCAGAGTTCCCCTCAGGGCCCTGATTCGACTATACCGACAGCAGCCTTGCTTGCAAGGCGGGAACTTCCAGGTTATAGAACCTGATAAACGTAGACGGCGAGGCCCAACCTGCCGACATACATATATCCTGCAAGGAGATCCCAGTAGACCACACCCACGACGAGGCGAAGCCCCTTGTGGAGTGTGCTCTGATGCCCAGCGGGCACTGAAGGCCCCTGGAAGCGTAAGCTAACACTATGGCGTCAACTATCCATCTGGATAGATTCTGTCTCGAAACAGCCATTCCCTTGGATCGTCCACTGAACGAGACAAAAAGCTGCTCAGTCTGTCGAAAGGCAGCAGAGCGAGACACATAAGCTCTTAAAACCCTGACAGGGCAAAGAAGACTCGAGTCTCTATCCTCTCCTGACACTGGCAGGGCAGACAAGGCAATAACCTGAGCCCGAAACGGCGTGTTGAGGGATTTCGGCACATAACCGTGCCTAGGTTTGAGTATGACCTTTGAGTCATTAGGCCCAAACTCCAAGCACGACTGGCTCACCGAGAGCGCGTGCAGATCACCCACACACTTCACTGAAGCGAGAGCCAACAAGAATACTGTCTTGAACGACAGATGCTGAAGGCTAACTGATTGGATAGGCTCAAAAGGGGGACCCTTCATGTCCTCCAAAACCGCCGTGAGGTCCCACATAGGGACTGACGGAGGTCTGGGAGGATTCAGCCTCCTAGCTCCTCTAAGGGAGCGGATGACCAAATCATTCCTTCCTATTGACTGACCGAGCGCTGTTTCAGAATACGCTGCGATGGCCGCCACATAAACTTTGAGCGTGGATGGGGCTCTGCCCTTATCCAACAGCTCCTGTAGGAAGGAGAGAACCTCCATCACCTCACAACTAAGGAGTGAACATCCTCGAGCTGTGCACCAGCTGGAGAACACCGACCACTTCGAGGCATACAGACGTCGTGTCGACGAAGCTCTAGCCTGAGTGATGGTATTTAGCACTCCCACTGCGAGATCAGCGGGTAACCGTTGAGCGCCCACACATGGAGGGACCACAACTCCGGTTGAGGGTGCCAAATCGAACCCCTGGCCTGCGAGTGGAGGTCCCTCCTCAACGGCACTGGCCACGGGGTGACATCTGTTAACTGCATCAAATCTGGGAACCATGGTTGGTTCTTCCAAAGAGGTGCTACAAGCAGTATTGAACATCTCGTTTCTCTCACCTGTTCTATCACCTGCGGAAGGAGGGAGATGGGAGGGAAAGCATAAAGCGGGCAGCACGGCCATTTCCGTGACAGCGCGCTTTCGTTCTTGGACAAGAACGCGGGGCAGTGAGCATTTTCATGGGACGCGAAGAGGTCCACCTCCGCCCTGCCAAATCTCTCCCACAACAGCCGGACTGTTTGCGGGTGTAGAGACCATTCGCCCATGGGAACATTGCCTCTGGAAAGCCTGTCTGGACCCAGATTCTGTAGCCCAGGCACATGCACTGCCCTCCGCGAACGCACATTGCGCTGAGCCCAAACCAGGAGGCGTTCCACCAGCCTGTACAGGTTTCGGGACCCGAGACCGCCCTGGCGATTTATGTAGGACACCACAGACATGTTGTCCGAACGGACTAAGACGTGGTGGTCCTTGATTTGGGGACAAAAGCGCATCAGCGCGTTCTCCACTGCCAGCATTTCCAGACAGTTGATATGATGGAGCTATTCCCGTTCTGACCACAGGCCAAAGGACGGTCTGCCCTCGAGCAGCGCTCCCCATCCCGAAGTGGAGGCGTCCGTCGACACCATCTTCACATTCGAGGAGGTCCCCAGGCTTACACCTGATTGGTACCAGCCGTTTGCTGTCCAGGGTTTCAGGGCACAGCCCTGATTGACCTTGAGACGCAGTCGGCCAGATACCCATGCTCTGCGCGGCACCCGCGCCTTCAGCCAGAGCTGCAGGGGGCGCATGCGGAGCAGGCCCAGCTGCAGAACCGGAGATGCTAAGGCCAGGAGACCCAGCACCTTCTGACAATGCTTGAGCGAAACGGTCGCGCCGCAGCGGAAAGAACTCGCTGCGCGCTGAATGCCCAACGCGCGCTGTGGTGACAGCCGCGCCGTCATGTAACACGAGTTCAGAACTATACCCAAAAACAGAATCGTCTGACTGAGGTTCAGCGAACTCTTCGCCCAATTGACACTGAGAACGAGCTTCTCGAGGTGATCGACTAAAACGGCCCTGTTTTAGCTCCGCTCGTGATCGAGCCAGAATCAGCCAGTCGTCCAAATAATTCAGCACTCACATGCCTCTGAGTCTGAGAGGAGCGAGCGCTGCATCCATTCAACTCGTAAACGTACGAGGAGCCACGGACAAGCCGAATGGCAGGACTGTAAACTGGTATGCCTGTCCCTCGAAGGCGAATCTCAAATATCGCCTGTGGCTTGACGCTATCTTATCTGTATTTAAAAATACGCGTCCTTCAGATTTATTGACATGAACCAGTCCCCTCTGCGAATCTGTGCGAGGAGCTTCCTGGTCGTAAGCATTCTGAAACTGCGTTTCATCAATGCCTTGTTCAGCTGTCTTAGATCCAGTATGGGCCTGAGACCCCCTTATCTCTTGGGCACCAGAAAGTATCTGCTGTAAAGCCCCCCCTCGCTTTGAGCTCGAGACACAGGCTCTACCGCCCCTTTGCTCAACAGTTTTGATATTTCGGCCCGAAGTATGTGTGCTACTTCTGTTTTGACCGTAGTTTCGACGCACGCTAAAAAACGCGGTGGGCTTCGAAAAAATCTGTAGCGAGTAGCCTCTCTTTATAATGCCTAGCACCCAATCTGAAACCCCTGAAAGCACTGACATATGCATCTGCATAAATGGCTTAGGGCTGGATGCGAAGCGCGCTCTGTTGACTGGGCAATGGCGGCGCTTGGGTGCGCTGCACCATGGGCGTTACGCCTGTGGCATTTGAGGTGGGGAGCGCGCTGATCACAGCGGGCACATCGCTCGTCCTCGACCCCATCCCGGTGCTTAACCAATTGGGGGAGGGCTGAGCGGGTCCCGTGGGACTCGTGATGTCTGCGAGTAACTGCGGGCTGCAAGCGTGCACATTTACCACTTTCGACTCGCTGTCTGCCTGGGCAGAGCGTACGTGCATGGGTTTTGCTTTTACAGAAACCACGCGTCGTGTGTGACATAGTGTATGTGGGCACTGAGGAGTGGGCACGTTTACTATGTGGCGCGCGTGACCGATCTGAGTCGATCTTATGTGCGCGAGCCCTGTGTGCAGGGCTGTGCTTACATGTGGAGATGGGCACTGAGGAGTGGGCATCGTCACTACATTTATAGCACCATCGGCCGTGGCCGGACGAACGTGCACGGGTTTCGTTTTTACAGAAACCACATGACGCGTATGACATAGTGATTGTGGGCACTGAGGAGTGGGCACGTTTACTATGTAGTGCGCGTGATTGACTTGAGTCGCTTTTATGGGCGCGGGCCCTGTGTGCAGGGCTTTGCTTACATGAGGAGATGGGCAATGAGGAGTGGGCATCGTCACTACATTTATAGCACCATCGGCCGTGGCCGGACGAACGTGCACGGGTTTCGTTTTTACAGAAACCACATGACGCGTGTGACATAGTGATTGTGGGCACTGAGGAGTGGGCACGTTTACTATGTAGTGCGCGTGATTGACTTGAGTCGCTTTTATGGGCGCGGGCCCTGTGTGCAGGGCTGTGCTTACATGAGGAGATGGGCACTGAGCAGTGGGCATCGTCACTACATTTATAGCACCATCGGCCGTGGAAGGGACACCAGAAATTACACCTTTTTTGGGAAATATCTGGGTAGCCGTGATAACGGTTTCTGTGTGCAGGCAAGCGGGCAACCGCACAGGCTTGCGCATTGCAAAAGATGCTGAAACAGTCACAATCCCTGGAACTGAAACAGCGGCGCGCTTAGGTGAGAGTTCGGCCACAGCAGAACTCGTACACCGGCGCTTCGATGAAGCAGCCATCGTGAGTAGTGCAGACGCAGCGTCATACAGCAGGCTTTAGATGGCAACACCGCTTTTGCCGCTGTCCAGCAGAGGGCGGACAAAGGTGCGTCGCTATCGCCTGTTCCACCGGCGGAAGTGACTGGTAGTTCCTGTTTTTAGCATCATCCAGTGTGGAGAATGCTAGTGAGACAGACGAACGAGTTCGCGCTGAATATGGAGCGTTCCAAGCCTTCGCCACCTCTTCGTGAAGCTCAGGAAGAAATGAGGCGGGCTTTGAGAAGTACGCTCATCCGAAAGGAAAATACCATCCAGCCAGGAACGAGAGGGGGGGGGCGCTGGTGCAGACCCCTCGAGGCCGAGACTCGTCGCGGCCAGCGTGAACACTCGCCCCGGCTCCTTCTCGATGTCAGCTCGTCTGCTGGGCTTCTGAGCAGAAGGCGCGAGATCCTCGGAGCTCGCCCAGCCCTCACTGCCCGAAGCTAGCAGAGAGCGCGTGTCCTCTTCCCCCGACGCGGCCCTGAGACCGACTTCCTCGGACGACGCGCCGGCAAACAGCGGCCGCTGCCCATCAGGAAGCGATGCAGGGGAGGATATACTTTCTCACACGGCGCTTGCTTCCTTCGTGATCCAGCGATGCGTGAGCTCGGTTGAGCTGAAGACGGTTCCGGAATCCGCTGGAAGCGGCGCTTTTACGGCGCCTCAGCGCAGCGGAGAATGCAGGCTCAGAGAAAAAGGCCAGGCGAGTCCTCAGAGTCACCATAGCAATAGCTCGCAGTGAGGGCATCCGCCGTCAGCGAGCACGAGCACTGCATGATCTTCACCCAGGCAGGAGACACAGATGACGTACCGGTCTACCTCGCTGAGTGGGGCTCTGACGAGCCGCAGGAAGGCATCTTAAAAAAGACGCAAGCTCTTTTACGAGTGTGTGTCGCAGGGCGAACACACACACACATAAAGAACAGTTGGATATAACAGAATTGAAAGGATTTAGGCGCCGGACAGCGCAGCAGGAACGGCAGTGGAAGGCGACGAGGCCAGCAGCTTCAGAATGGCTCGTCCCGCTGATATACTTTCTCACACGGCGCTTGCTTCCTTCGTGATCCAGCGATGCGTGAGCTTCGCTGAAGAGATGAAAAATCAGGTGAGTCAGCCTTTTCGAGCTCCTTTTATAGGTTGGGCCACACCCGTTTCGGCGGGAAGTGGCAAGAAGGGCGCGAAGCGTCATGTGGTTGTAAAATAATATGCATATTTTGCACTGCACTTGAAAGAGAGACCCTTGTATGACCTTTTATGACTGAAACCAGTTTCTTTTATTTTGGTGGAAAAATATAGCTTCTCTTCAGGAAGTAGAGCTGTGTCGGAGGACGCTTTGGGAACGCCCTTCAGCATAACCGGGTCTATACCACGTGTGTAATCAGTCCAATAGATGGGCGAGACGTCATAGGCTGGTGACGTCAGAGACCAGGAAGCTTAAAGGGATAGTTCACCCAAAAATCTAAATGATGTCATTAATAAGTCACCCTCATGTCGTTCCAAACCAGTAAGACCTCCGTTTATCTTCGGAACACAGTTTAAGATATTTTAGATTTAGTCCGAGAGCTCTCAGTCCCTCCATTGAAGCTGTGTGTACGGTCTACTGTCCATGTCCAGAAAGGCAAGAAAAACATCATCAAAGTAGTCCATGTGACATCAGAGGGTCAGTTAGAATTTTTTGAAGCATCGAAAATACATTTTGGTTCAAAAATAGCAAAAACTACAATTTTATTCAGCATTGTCTTCTCTTCCGTGTCTGTTGTGAGAGAGTTCAAAACACTGCAGTGTGTGATATCCGGTTCGCGAACGAATCATTTGATGTAACCGGATCTTTTTGAACCAGTTCACCAAAATCGAACTGAATCATTTTAAACTGTTCGCATCTCTAATACGCATTAATCCACAAATGACTTAGGCTGTTAACTTTTTCAATGTGGATGACACTCCCTCTGAGTTCAAACAAACCAATATCCCGGAGTAATTCATTTACTCAAACAGTACACTGACTGAACTGCTGTGAAGAGAGAACTGAAGATGAACACCGAGCCGAGCGAGATAACGAACAAAAAGACTGACTCGTTCTCGATCAGGAACAGGCTCAGGTGGTATCTGGATGCCATGGTACAGATGTGCCAGATGCTTCGTCTGTACGCCTTTCCCCTGATTACTCTGCTGCCGGGAGTTTTGGAGAGAGAGCACCGGGACGGGGTCCTTCTGCTGTTAGTAGCTTCATTCTGGCCAGGCTGAGATGGTTCTTGGAACTGATTTTCCTCTTAGACGGCTCTCCAGAGGAAATTTCTGTCAGGAGGGACCTCCTCTCACAAGCGGAGGGCATGCCCCCACTCAGAGTTGGAAGTTATGGGTGTGGCCCCTGAGGGGGCAAAGCTCGTAGCTTCCAGTCTCTCAACCGATGTTTCTGAGACCATCCTCCAATCCAGAGCTCCCTCCATGAGGAAGCACTTTGCTGCACGTGCTTTTAAGCTTTCTGGTCTCTGAAGTCACCCGCCTATGACGTCTCACCCATCCATTGGACTGATTACACACATGGTTCAGAGCTGGTCACACTGAAGGGTGTTCCCAAAGTGTCCTCGAGGAACCGGTTTTACTAATGTCTTTCATTACAAGAGATTTGTACATTTGTGCAGTGAAAATGTGTTGGACACTTTGAATACATTATATTAACAAATATAATAAATATTAAATAAATTATTCACAAGCAGTGTTTTCAGAGCCCCCAGTTACACTGTTTTAATCCGAGCCCTAGCTATACAGTGCATTTAGTAAAACAAGTAAAATCAAATTAAGTACATTTTTATTAAACTAAGTAAAATTACAACCTATCACAAAAGGTCAATGAATCTCTACCAGACGTGACAGTGTAATGTAGCAGATAAACAAAATGTGGATCCTTTCTAAAAGGGGAAAGAAATGGTTTACTGAAAAATTATTTAAAAGCAGGATTTCATTTTAATAAAAATTTGTATAAACCAGTGGTTCTCAAACTTTTTTATACCAAGTACCACTTCAGAAAATATTTGTCTCTCTAATTACCACCATAATGACCAACATTAAATTTCAGCAGTGTAGTAGGCCAAACTATTCAGCTACAGTTCTACAGTTAAAAAATGAGGCAGTTTTATTCCTATTAAGAATATTTATTGTTGTCAGCCACTTTAACATTATTAATACACAGTTTGAACATTAACACTGCACTGTGCTTACATGCAGGTAAATGAAAAACGTAAAGATTAAATTGTGCTATAACAAAAGTTACATTTCTGTACTGTACAGATATAACACACTGAACGCATGGGATTCATATCAGGAAAATGTGGGAAAATCTCAGCCATTAACACATAACTTACCAGTAACACAACAACATCAGATGAGCATCTAACTTGAGCATCTGTGATGAAGCAATACAAAAATACACACACAGGTATTTATCTTCTGCAGGTTACATGTCCTTTACCCATTTGTAAACTCTGGTAACGTAACGATATACTTTACTATTTTGGAAAGATAATAAAGATAGCGATTCTTACCTCATTTTGCTAGTATGTTTGCAGGACCTCGCAGAACACATCTGACCCTTCTTGTGTTCACATTACAGTTTAAGTTCTCTATTAACGTCATGACTCAAAATCGCTAAAAAATGAAAAATAAATAACAGGCATTTATTAAATAATTTTGGACCAACCAGTTACATTGAGCAGCAGCTCACAGTCAGCCGCCTCACAGAAAGACGATAATAACGGTCATATTTTCAAATGTAGAACGGCGTGAACCATTTCATTGTCCAGTTTCCTGGATGACAGCCAGATTCATGATGACCAATCATGATCAAAGCAATAAAGTAAAACCATGATGATATTTAACATATACCTTTAGATATCGATATCATGAACCGGTATCATGATTAAAATATTGTGAAATGCTATTAAAAAATAATAATAATTTTAAATGTAATCTTAATTTAAAAGGCAGACATTTATTTTGTATGCTGTTGAAGACATTAAGTTGATTCAACATACAGATCTTATAAAAAATAAAAAAATAAAAAAATAAAAAAACACTTTATAAGTGTTTTTGTTAACCTTTTTCAACCAAAACATTTTTCAACATTGAAACAACAACTGTCATTATTTTTAACATTTTAACATTGAAGGTTGGTCGTGCCGGCTTTTTTTCAGCAGTTCAGCTTTAAATGTTGTATCAACGTTGCTCCAATGTTAAAACAACAACTGACCTTACTTCAACCATATTTCAACATTGAAGGTCGGTCATGTGCTGGCTTGGTAGTCTTTTGAAAGTCTGTATGCTGGAACAGAGATCATTAACAATGTCTATATGCTCAAATGACCATTTACAAGCTGATAAAAACCTTCCTTGTCACATAAGGTCAAATATAATGTAAGTTTATGAAATAATATCACATAATTTTAAGACTGCTAAACAATATCTTTCTGTGTCCTACTTAATGTGCACACACACTGTTATACAGGTGCATCTCAATAAATTAGAATGTTGTGGAAAAGTTCATTTATTTCAGTAATTCAATTCAAATTGTGTATTAAATAAATTCAGTGCACACAGACTGAAGTAGTTTAAGTATTTGGTTCATTTAATTGTGATAATTTTGGCTCACATTTAACAAAAACCCACCAATTCATAATTTCAACAAATTAGAATACTTCATAAAACCAATATAAAAAAAAAATAAAAAAAAATAAACATGTTGGCCTTTTGGAAGGTATGTTAATTTACTGTACATGTACTCAGTAGGGGCTCCTTTTGCTTTAATTACTGCCTCAGTTCAACGTGGCATGGAGGTGATCAGTTTGTGGCACTGCTGATGTGGTCTGGAAGCCCAGGTTTCTTTGACAGCGGCCTTCAGCTCATCTGCATTGTTTGGTCTCTTGTTTCTCATCTTCCTCTTGACAATAGCCCATAGATTCTCTCTGGGGTTCAGGTCTGGTGAGTTTGCTGGCCAGTCAAGCACAACAACACATGGTCATTTAACCAACTTTTGGTGCTTTTGTCAGTGTGGACAGGTGCCAAATCCTGCTGGAAAATGAAATCAGCATCTTCAAAAAGCTGATCAGCAGAAGGAAGCACGAAGTGCTCCTAAATTTCTTGGTAAATGGGTGCAGTGACTTTGGTTTTCAAAAAACACAATGGACCAACACCAGCAGATGACATTGCACCCAAAATCATCACAGACTGTGGAAACTGAACACTGGACTTCAGAAACTGGGCTATGAGCTTCTCCACCCTTCCTCCAGACTCTAGGACCTTGGTTTCTAAATGAAATAAAGACTTGCTCTCATCTGAAAAGAGGACTTTGAAGAACTGGGCAACAGTCCAGTTCTTCTCCTTAGCCCAGGTAAGATGCCTCTGACGTTGTCTGTGATTCAGGAGTGGATTAACAAGAGCAATACGACAACTGTAGCCAAATCACTTGACACTTTTGTATGCCTTGACCCCAGCCTCAATCCATTCCTTGTGAAGTTCACTCAAATTCTTGAATTGATTTTGCTTGACAATCCTCATAAGGCTGTGGTTCTCTCGGTTGGTTGTGCATCTTTTTCTTCCAGACTTTTTCCTTCCACTCAACTTTCTGTTAACATGCTTGGATACAGCACTCTGTGAACAGCAGCTTCTTTGGCAATTAATGTTTGTGACTTACCCTCCTTGTGAAGGGTGTTAATGATTGTCTTCTGGACAACTGTCAGATCAGCGGTCTTCCCCATGATTGTGTAGCCCAGTGAACCATTTTGAAGGCTCAGGAAACCTTTGCAGGTGTTTTGAGTTGATTAGCTGATTGGCATGTCACCATTTTCTAATTTGTTGAGAACTGGTGGGTTTTTGTTAAATGTGAGTCAAAATCATCACAATTAAAAGAACCAAAGACTTAAACTACTTCAGTCTGTGTGCAGTGAATTTATTTAATACACAAGTTTCACAATTTGAGTTGAATTACTGAAATGAACTTTTCCACAACATTCTAATTTTGAGATGCACCTGTATATACAGTACATGTATATTATGTATTATGTTATGATATCATAATTAACATACAGTTATTCACTTAAAACCAAAATAAAATAAATTCAAAAAATCAACAACACCTTCATTTACACTAATGTTACACTTAAGGGAAAAACAAAATAAGTAGATAAATAACACTCTCACACATTGGTCTCTGGGTTTAAGGATGTTTGAGAAAACAAAATAACTGTAAATTTATTAACTGTCTGTGGCACAAATATGACTGTAAACAGGACATACACTGCATGAGGGGTTGGGAACTTAGTCCAGCAGAATTATTCTGATAAAACCCATATTAACACAAGTTAATATATAAAATTAGAAGCATGCTCATCATACAGTATGTTTTGAAGCTTGGCAGCTGGTTTAAGCTGGTTATCAGTCGGTCATGGGCTGGTTTAAGATCCTTAGCAACTAGCTCCTGCAAAGGACCAGTTTAAACCAGATGACATGCTTCAAAACATACCTAACCAGCATATGCTGTTTTCACAGCAGGATAGACATGAATCGGATGAAAAAATGAATGTAGAAATGAACCGATACATAACTACAGAGATGAAACTAAGAGCTCTAGATCTGACAGGCAGAGACCTGTGTGTTTCTGTTCTCAGTAACCTGTGTGTGTGTGTGTGTGTGTGTGTGTGTCAGGTGTGGTCTGGCTCGGAGCGTGTTGTGAGGATGGAACCTACGTGAACCTGCGGGCGGCAACGAGTGTAAGTCCAGTCAACAAACACAACACACATCACAATCATTTCCAACAACAGCTGTTGTTTTAAGCTGTAGTGTATTAAAAGGGGTCATGAACTGCCTTTTTATTATTTTGTACTGTTCTCTGAGATCCATTTATAATGTTATCAAGAAGTTTGCATCGTAACACATCATAATTGAGAATTAATAGGCCATTTTCTGTCTGGTCTTGACCCCCTCATCAGAGGGCTCTGTTTTACTAGGTATGATGTATTGTAGGACTGCTGTGATTGGCTAACAGTTGTGTTCTCTTACGAGAGTTCTCTCAGAATCAGAATCAGAATCAGAATGAGCTTTATTGCCAGGTATGTTCACACATACGAGGAATTTGTTTTTCTCTCATACTGCGTCTTAGCTAAGACGCTACGGGAAAAGTCTCTTTTCACGAAATACTGAAGCAAAAAATTATCCTTAATTTTGAATTTTTGTAAAGCGCATTTGCAGCAGTATACAGCCATAGGCGAGACGGCTCGCTCGCTCATTGGCTGCTCTGCAGCAAGTGCACAACCTATCGAGCACAGGCTGATGCAATATCAGACCAATTAGGACGCTTCGCGCCCATCACGCCACTTCCCGCCGAAACGGGTGTGGCCCAACCCTATAAAAGGAGCTCGAAAGGCTGACTCACCTGATTTTTCATCTCTTCAGCGAAGCTCACGCATCGTTGGATCACGGAGGAAGCAAGCGCCGTCTGAGAGGCATATCAGCGGGACGAGCCATTCGGAAGCTGCTGGCCTCGCCGCCTTCTACTGCCGTTCCTGCTGCGCTTTCCGGTGCCTATATCCTTTAATATCCTTATATCCTTGTGTGAGTTCGCTCTGCGACATATACTCTAAAAGAGCTGCGTCTTTTTAAAGATGCCCTTGTGCGGCTCGTGCAGAGCCCCGCTCAGCGAAGGAGATCGTCACATCATCTGCGTCTCCTGCCTGGGTGAGGACCATGCAGCGCTCGCGCTCGCTGACGGCAGATGCCCTCATTGCGAGTTAATGCCTATGGTGACTCTGAGGACTCGCCGGGCGTTCTTCTCGAAGCCTGCATCATCCGCTGCGCCGTAAAAAGCGCTGCTCGCAGCGCCTTCCGGAACCGCCTCCAGCTCTGCCGAGCTCGCCGGTTCCCTCCGCTTCACCGGCCTTCCCTGCATCGCTTCCCGATGGTCAGCGTCCGCTGTCTGCCGCCGCGTCATCGGAGGAACTGGATCTCAGGGCCGCGTCGGCCAGTGAAGGTTGCGCAAGCTCTGTGGATCTCGCGCCCTCTGCTCAGAGGCCCAGCAGACGGGCGGATATCGATAAGGAGCTGATGCGAGTGCTCACGTTGGCCGCGGCGAGCCTCGGCCTCGAGTGGTCTGCTCCAGCGCCCCCTTCTCGTTCCCGGCTGGATGGTAGCTTTCTCCCGGATGAGTGTTTTTCTCCCAGCTCAAAGCACGCCCCCTTTCTTCCTGAGCTTCACGAAGAAGTTTCGAAAGCTTGGAACGCTCCTTTCTCGGCGAGAGTTCGTTCATCTGTTTCGCCAGCATTCTCCACACTGGACGATGCTAAGAACAGAGGCTACCTGTCACTTCCGCCGGTGGAACAGGCTATTGCAGCGCACCTTTGCCTGCAATCTGCTGGACGGCGGACTAAGGCGGCGTTGCCATCCAAAGCCTGCCGCATGACGTCATCGCTGCTCGCACTGATCTTCTCTGCTGCTGGGCAGGCTGCCTCTGCGCTGCACACCATGGCCACTCTGCAGATCTTCCAGGGCGATCTCCTCCGCAAGCTGGATGAGATGGGGCCTGAAGCGATCTGTCTCGCGGATCTGAGGAGCGCTTCGGATCTCTCCCTCCGCGCTACTAAGTCCGCTGCACAGGCCATGGGACGGGTTATGGCTTCCGCTACGGTGGCTGAGAGGCATTTGTGGCTGGCGCTCTCTGACATCAAGGAGTCTGAGCACGCTGCGTTCCTCAAAGCGCCGCTGACTCCTGCTGGCCTCTTCGAGGATTGCGGTAAAGCCAGAAGTCCCGAAAGCATCCTAGCACCGCTAGGAAAGCGCCGGTGTATGAGTTCCGCTGCGGCCGAGCTCTAACCCAAGCGCGCCGCTGTTGCAGTTCCAAGAATTGTGACTGTCTCAGCGTCTTCTGCAATGCGCAAGCCTGCACGAGTGCCCACTTGCCTGCACACAAAAGCCGTTATCACGGCTACCCAGATATTTCCCGAAAAGAGTGTTATTTCTGGTGTTCCGGCCACGGCCGATGGTGCTATAAATGTTGTGACGATGCCCACTCCTCAGTGCCCATCTCCGCATATAAGCACAGCCCTGCACACAGGGCTCGCGCCTATAAGATCGACTCGCGCATAAGAAAAAAACGCGCACCACATAGTAAACGTGCCCACTCCTCAGTGCCCACAAACACTGTCACACACGGCGCGTGGTTTCTGTAAAAATGAAGCCGTGCTCGTACGATCTGCCCAGGCAGACAGCGAGTCAAAAGCAGTAAATGTGCACATTTGCAGCCCACAGTTACTCGCAGACATCATGAGTCCCATGGGACCCGCTCAGCCCTCCCTCGATCGGTTAAGCACCGAGACGGGGTCGAGGAGGAGCGATCTGCCCGCTGTGATCAGCGCGCTCCCCGCCTCAAATGCCACAGGCGCGACGCCCATGTTGCAGCACACCGAAGCGCCGCCGTTGCCCAGGCAACAGAGCGTGCTTCGCATCTAGCCCTTAGCCATTCATGCGGATGAATGGTCAGCGCTTACAGGGGTTTCGGATTGGGTGCTAGGCGTTATAAAGAAAGGCTACTCGCTACAGTTTTCTCGACGCCCTCCGCGCTTTTTTTGCGCGCGTCGAAACCACGGTAAAAACAGAAGTAGCACACCAACTTCGGGCCGAAATATCAAAACTGTTGGGCAAAGGGGCTATAGAGCCTGTGTCTCAAGCTCAAAGCGAGGGGGGGCTGTACAGCAGATATTTTCTGGTGCCCAAGAGAGACGGGGGTCTCAGGCCCATACTGGATCTAAGACAGCTGAACAGGGCATTGATGAAACGCAGTTTCAGAATGCTTACGACCAGGAAGCTCCTCACGCATATTCGCAGAGGAGACTGGTTCATGTCAATAGATCTGAAGGACGCATATTTCCAAATACAGATAGCGTCAAATCACAGGCGATATTTGAGATTCGCCTTCGAGGGCCAGGCATACCAGTTTACAGTCCTGCCGTTCAGCTTGTCCATAGCTCCTCGTACGTTTGCGAGGTGAATGGACGCATCGCTCGCTTCTCTCAGACTCAGAGGCATGCGAGTGCTGAACTATTTGGATGACTGGCTAATTCTGGCTCAATCACGGGCGGAGCTCGTGGGGCACAGGGCCGTTCTACTCGATCACCTCGAGAGACTCGGTCTCAGTGTCAACTGGGCGAAGAGTTCGCTGAACCCCAGTCAGACGATACTGTTCTTGGGTTTAACTCTGGACTCGCGTTCCATGACGGCGCGGCTGTCACCACAGCGCGCTTTGAGCACTCAGCGCGCTGCGAATTCTCTCCGCTGCGGCGTGACTGTTTCGCTCAGAGAATGTCAGAGGATGCTGGGTCTCGTGGCCTCAGCATCTCCGGTTCTGCAGCTGGGCCTGCTCCGCATGCGCCCCCTACAGTTCTGGCTGAAAGCGCGGGTACCGAGCGCAGCGTGGATATCTGGTCGACAGCGTCTCAAGGTCAATCAAGGCTGCATTACAGCCCTGAAACCCTGGACAGAGATCGAGTGCTACCAATCAGGTGTAAGCCTGGGGACTTCCTCGACAGTGAAGATGGTGTCGACGGACCGCTCCACATCGGGATGGGGAGCGCTGCTCGAGGGCAGACCGTCCTTTGGCCTGTGGTCAGAACGGGAAAAGCTCCAACATATCAATTGTCTGGAAATGTTGGCAGTGGAGAACGCGCTGACGCGTTTTTGTCCCCAAATCAAAGGCCACCACGTCTTAGTCCGTTCGGACAACATGTCTGTGGTGTCCTACATAAATTGCCAGGGCGGTCTCTGGCCCCGAAACCTGTACAGGCTGACGGAACGCCTCCTGGTTTGGGCTCAGTGCAACTTGCGCTCGCTGAGAGCAGTGCATGTGCCTGGGCTACAGAATCTGAAATTTGGGATCAAAAGAAAGGCGATGCAACACTGTTTTTCCACAGCTTGGCACTGAAAAACATTTTGACTTCGGAGCATCTTTATTGTTTGGTTTCTGCGTAGAGCAGTATTTTCCTCTCCTTATTTACACTACATGCTGAGAATCAGTGGGCAGAGCTAAACGCACAGTGCTGTAGAATCTGTGGATGGAGCTAAACAGGCAACAATGTATAATTGGTGGGCGGGGCTAAACAGGTGGTGCTGTAAAAGCAGGAGTTGATCTTCTGTGGAGGCGGGGCTTAACCACACTATTACAGCATAAAGTGACACGTTCCACATCCTGTGGTTTTGGCAGATTGGCTTCAGTATAAGCTGTTTTTAGATTAACGAGAAACGTTGATTTTTGAATCTTACAGCATTTTCTTTTTATACTGCAGTGTCCTCTTATGTCAAAAGAACATTTATTTTAATGTTCTTTATTAAAAGCAGTCACAGCTCCATGATTAATAATAAATGGACATCATTACAGCAAATGTTCACTCTGCATCACTCTGCGCTCAAAATAAGTGTGACAATCACGGTCTTATTTATTTATTTATTTTTTGTATTATTTGTGTAATATTTGTATATGTCAATATTTAGAATTTTGTAAATTTTAATAATCCTTTGTGCAATATATATATATATATATATATATATATATATATATATATATATATATATATACAGTACAGACCAAAAGTTTGGAAACATTACTATTTTTAAGTTTTTTCTGCTCATCAAGCCTGCATTTATTTGATCAAAAATACAGAAAAAAACAGTAATATTGTGAAATATTATTACAACTTAAAATAATAGTTTTCTATTTGAATATACTTATAAAAAAAATTGATTCCTGTGAAGCAAAGCTGAATTTTCAGCATCATTCCTCCAGCTTCAGTGTCACATGTAACATCAGTCTATCACATGATCATTTAGAAATCATTCTAATATTCTGATTTATTATGAGTGTTGGAAACAGTTCCGCTGTCTCATATATTTGATCAATAAAAGGTTAAAAAGAACTGCATTTATTCAAAAAAAAAAAAAATCTAGTAATATATATTCTAATAATATATTTTCTTTGCTATCACTTTTTATCAATTTAACACATCCTTACTGAATAAAAGTATTGATTTTATTGAAAGAAAAGAAAGACATTTTTTTACTGAACCCAAATTACTGACCAGTAGTGTATATTGTTATTACAAAATATTTATATTTTAAAAACATAGCTTCTTTTTTTCTTTACTTTTTATTCATCAAAGTATCCTAAAAAAGTATCACATGTTCTGAAAACATATTAAGCAGCAGAACTGTTTCCAACTTTGATAATGAATCATCATATTAGAATGATTTCTGAAGGATCATGTGATAATGATCCTAAAAATTCAGCTTTGCATCACAGAAATAAATGATAATTTAAAGTATAATACATTTAAAAACCATTATTTTAAATTGTAATATATCACAATATTACATTTTTTTTCCTGTATTTTTGATCAAATAAATGCAGGCTTGATGAGCAGAAGAAACTTCTTTCAAAAACATTAGAAATAGTAATGTTTCCAAACTTTTGGTCTGTACTGTGTATATATATCTTTAATTTTTAATTCCCAGTTTTAATTTGTATACGTCTTATAAGTATAAAATACATATTTCTTTCTTTAAAATGTTTCTCTGGAGTGGATGTCACATTTAAATAAATACACACACACACACACACACACACACACACACAGAGAGAGAGAGACTTCTTTTTTAATATTGAGCTAATGATATTTGCTCTGTCATGACTCTAAACCCAGGAATAACCTTTCACATTAAATAGTCATTAATATTATATAGAGCTAATGATCTTTGCTCTGTCGTAGCCTAACCCTGATATTTTCATAAGAAGTGCATATTACATTCATTTTGATAAGGGCTCTACATGAACATCGTGTAATGAAGCCTGTTGAGATGTAGTGCAGCTGTCATCATGAGCTTCTCCAGCAGATGTCAGTGTAACACCACTGAACACACATACACACACACACACACACACACTATTCCTGAGGACTCTGTGTGCTAATGTGCTTTTATATGACCGAAAGATAAAGACCAGCTACTTGATTTTCAGAAATAATCAGCTTTTAAAGGCATAGTGATGAATGTGCATTCATAGCAGACATCATTAAATATAATAAGGTAATAAGACCGTTAATAAAGAAGCAAGTATTCAATATCAGCTCATGTGAGTACTATAAGAAACAGACTGCCATTAAGAAATGTGCACACTTTATCAATGCAGGAGAGAGAGAGAGAGAGACAGAGAGAGAGAGAGACAGAGAGACAGAGAGAGAGAGAGAGAGAGAGAGAGAGAGAGAGAGAGAGAATCAGTGGAAAACCAAACCTGTGCTGAAATAGTTGCATCCATAAAAGATAAATGTGGTGATTCTGGCATCGTTTGCGCTCCCTCACATCACTCCAAACCCCTGTGACTTTCTTGGTCCTGTAGAAACTCAACCGCAGATGTTCAGAAGAATGTTCACGCTGCTCTCTTCCACACAGTATGTGAAAGGACAGCATTTGTCAAGGAAGATTTATGAAGTAATAGTGCCGCCTCATGGTCCCTGTACGCTGGAGTTTATAATTCCTCCAAACAGTGTCTATTCTGCAGTGTGTCCAGCAGGTGGCAGTAAGATCACGCTCGGACTGTATCAGACGGGGATTTGAGAAAGCCTGTCCCTCTCCAGTCCTCATCCTCGCCATCTGTGACTGTCAGTCCTTTCCTAATGTTCTCTGAATTCAGTCTCTCCTGCTCTCCGGAAAGCGTCCGTCTCTCTCACTGTTCTGCTGAACCTGTTTTTCTCTCTTTTATCATGGTTTTGTTGCGGAGGTTGTATTTTGTCTGATTATTGTCTCTGATGCAATAACGTGCAAACATTGCTCCCGTGGTGTAGATGTGTGTTTCTGCTCATCTCATTGGCTTTGAGGTTCTAGTGTGCTGTTTATCCACACACACACACACACACACACAGACAAACACACACACACACTCACACACACACAGACACACACACACACACACACACACACACACACACACACACACAGATGTCCGTGGTAGGTTCGGGGCTGAAGTCTTTCCATGAACAATAAGAACAGGCAGATTTTTTTATGTTAAACGTGCCTCTGTGGTGTAATACGTACTTATCCTTGGCTTTTTGGCACTAAATGAACATGAATGCATGTACTGATGACACACAGACGAGCTCTAGCTTCATCACACACTGTGTGTGTGTGTGTGTGTGTGTGTGTGTGTGTGTCAGCATCAGACAGGAGAATCAGTCTCTCACTGTGGCGTCAGAATAGAGCTGATTAGGTGCCACTCTCTGGAGAGAGGAGCATTATGGGATACAAACAGTAGAGAGACCAGAGGACAGAACACACACACAATAAAACACACACACAATTGCCAGCGTGTCTGAATCAGGACATAACATGGATTTGTATTGATTTGATATAAAGCTAATTATAATGACTGCAGACTGGCTCAAACCATACTAATGTGCTTTTAAACCCTCGGGCACAACTGCCTTTGGTTTTTCTATTTATTTTATTTATTTTTTTTGTTGCTTTTTTTTTTTTTTTTTTTTTCCTGTTCTTTTATTTCACAAAATGTGAAATGAGTCAATATTAATTTCTGTGGAAATAAAAAGCATGTCATAGATGCTGGATGCTAAATTTGATACAGAATATTCTGGAGTTCCCTAGCAATCACCCCATGTACCCTAGCAACCGCATAGCAACACCCTAGCAACCAAATAGAAACACCATAGGATCTATGAATCTACATCTAACATTTCTAATATAACTGACTATTATTCTGTTTAGACAGAAACACAGACAGAACAATAAAAAGAAAGATAGATATATGAGGAGGGCACACAGCTCTCTCTTCAGCATCATTCTCTCTCTCTCTCTGCCCCCCCCCCCCCCTCTCTCTCTCTGTCGCCGTGGTGATAACAGCACCGAGCATCCCTTCACAGTTCGTAAACCTTCACCTTCAGCAGCTGACCTTTCCATAAATCCTGCGCTGTGCTCCAAACGCATGCAAATAACACAAGGCCTGTGTTTTTCTCCGTGACATTTTTATGGTGATCGGTTCATTCGTCCGGCATCAATGTGCTGAGACAGAGATTCTAATGGATTCTAATGGATTTCTGGAGCAGAACAGAGTCGACCGGGACCCAGAGCGAACGACAGATCAGGGGAGAGAGAACAGGCACTTTCCTGCTGACTGAGCACTATACATGAGAATGGAGAGAGAGAGAGAGAGATAGACAGACAGACAGGACTTGGGTCTGCTCATTCTTATTCATTACCGTGGTATTGCTGGCCAAATCCAGGCCATTAACAGTTGTTCTTTATTCTGCCTCATGTTCTCATGTTCATCAAAGTCATCCATGAACTTCCCTTGTTGTAAATAATGCAGTATGCCTGCCGATGATCAGTGATGCTGGGTCTGCAAGCGGTTAGGATGAGGTCAGAAGTGCATGGAGGACAGACACACAGAGGTCGTCGTGACCCAAGCATGATGGAGGGCACTGAAAGCACATGATCCTCACACAGCTGCCAGACCAGGTGGAAAACCAAGAGTAGCGTGTTCCAGGTCTGCATTAGGGCTGTGCCAGGATCTTCACGGTGTCCTTTTCTCTCTATATGTTAGGTCTTTGCATAAATGTGTGCATTAATTTTCCCATAGTTCAAGTAACGGAGAACTAGTTTATCTAAATAAGTGTAAACAAGGGATGAGCAGCAATTTGATCAAACACACGTCAAATTTTTTATAAAAGTCTTTGTTTGCTTGGAAATTGCAAGCAGGTGTGTTTGATTTGGGTCTGAGCTCACCCCAGTGTAAACTTTGAAACCAGTGTTTTTCACTTCATACTTGGTCGAACGCAGGCCTAGTCTTCTCATTGTGTGACTGATCTACACTCGTCTGTAGTCTCCAGAGCTGAAAGCGACGAGGAAGCACTCCACTCATCTAACACACCAATGGGGCAGATGTCATAGTTCATCGTTGATTCAGTGATGACATCATCCAGGTCAGGGGCATTTGTGGATATAAATGAAGTCTAAAGAGCATTCATGTTTAAATAAATCTGTTATGAAACTAGTTATGAGAGGCAAACTTAAAAACTGCAATTTGTTTGTGTACTTGTTGCTTGTTAAAAAAGTAGTAATTAGATTTAAGTTTAGGCTCAGTTAACTGTAACCTAATAGAAAAGGATCCCCTGTAGTTTAGAGCATGAGCTGAGGTAGATTTTTTTTATACCTAAGAAACTGTTTTTTTTTTTTTTTAAGGGGTCTTATGACTCAATTTAAAATGTTCTTGGTGCATAAAGAAGATCTGTAAAGTTGCAAAGACTAAAGTCTCAAATCCAAAGAGATATTCTTTATTAAAGTTAAAGGGATAGTTCACCCAAAAATCTAAATGATGTCATTAATAACTCATCCTCATGTCGTTCCAAACCCGTGAGATCTCCGTTTATCTTCTGAACACAGTTTAAGATATTTTAGATTTAGTCCGAGAGCTCTCAGTCCCTCCATTGAAGCTGTGTGTACGGTCTACTGTCCATGTCCAGAAAGGTAAGAAAAACATCCTCAAAGTAGTCCATGTGACATCAGAGGGTCAGTTAGAATGGTTTGAAGCATCGAAAATACATTTTGGTCCAAAAATAGCAAAAACTACGACTTTATTCAGCATTGTCTTCTCTTCCGTGTCTGTTGTGAGAGAGTTCAAAACACTGCAGTTTGTGATATCCGGTTCACGAACGAATCATTCGATGTAACCGGATCTTTTTGAACCAGTTCATCAAATCGAACTGAATCGTTTGAATCGGTTCGCGTCTCCAAATGTTCACGTAAAGAATGAAGGCGTAACTTTTATTCTCGATGTTGCCGCCGGCGCCATGCCGTGGAGTCGCTGTGTGTTTCGTCGTGAAAGTGAAACTTCTTTGTTCTCCAAAGGAGGACACAAATAGAAATCAGTGGTAAAGTTGCATTTACAACATTGTTCCAGAACAGTTCATCCCAAATATTCAGATATGTGCAGCGCATTTTACGAAGGATGAGGACTGTTTCCTGTGAGAGTAGCCTACGATGAGAAGTACGTTTCTATAAAGTTGGGTAGTTCCAGCTTTGCAAGGACAGTCTGGTGCTTCTGACTCACAGTCGAAGTGTGTTTTCATATTTAAAGGATTTGCCACTGATGATTCAGACGCGAGTATAAGGGGCTTAACATTTCCATCACACGCTCGAGGCAATCAGCCAATCACAATGCACCGGATAGCTGGCCAATCAGAGCACACCTTGCTTCTCAGGACGAAGAGCTTTGTTAAAATCATCGCGTTTCAGAAGGAAATGATCATGTACAGTATATGGAAAATGTTTTTTTAATTTTTTTTATTAAACCACATAAACACATTTCATTGCAACACATTACAACACATTAATTATTAATTATTTTAGCAACATCATAAGACCACTTTTAAGAAAAAGCTATTTAAGTAAACTAGTTTAAAAATTAATAATAATAATAATAATAGTTTTTCCCCCTGCTGTACCGAACCATGACATCTAAACTGAGCTATGTACTGAATCGTCATGTCTGTCGCTGCGTGACATCACAAAGCTGCATCCCGCTGTAAGTGGAGAGTAAACGGTCACTGAGATGCAGGACGTCATCCCAAAGCAGATAAAAAGAACATACTTCAGAAGCAATCATTTCAGTGTTTGTTCAGACATTCCCTATTAATAATAATGTGAGGAGTTCTCTTGCTTTCCTCTCAGTGCTGGTCGTAGCACTATTTGAAAGCTGCTGATTGTATGTCCCTGCAGCCGTGTCTCAGTAAAGCACCTGATACTGAGCTCTCGCGACACTGGCTAACCAGCACTCACAGCTTGTCCGTCTTTGCCCTCCATGGCAAATCACTGTAATCTTGCCGTTTCTTCCTCCAGGACTGATGGCCTCGAGCCGGTGAGTCCGGTACAGTAGCAATCAGCTGCTCATGTGTGTAAACAATATTCTTGTGATGCTCGGACAGTAAACCGCTAGCAAACCATACGCAATTACAAAATCACACCACTGCAGCCGCAGATCTTTCTTGTTATAAAAAATTCCATTTCCCATTTGCCCCTAAATGAAGATTTAATGCTGAATTACAGCCCAACCGAGACTATAAAACAGGATTCTGAGCAGTGCTGAGTTTTGTTCAGATGGGACTTCACACCAGATCAGTGGCTGGCATGGAGTTAGTTTGTTCCAGATTGAGTTTGTTGAGTGGCCTGTATAGCAGCACATGCATTTACCCACAATACCCTGCATTCGACAGATCTATTCATCAGTGCCTGGTGCAGATGGGCCGAAAGTCATTTAGAAGAATATTACACCTGCCCAAAAAGCCACACGCACTCGTCTGTTTATGCACGCAGTCACTGTTCCTCCAGGATATATTTATTTTGTTATTTTCAAGGAAGTCTAATACGTTTCCCAGCTTCAAGGGAAATGTGAGATTCCGTGTTTTCATCAATACCTCATGCTAATTCAGAACCGCCAACATTAAATTAGCTGTTTTCTGTTCTGTTGTCCCATTAGCAGTGAACAGACAAATGAATAAAGATGACTGTGTGAATTAGTTTTGATCGTCTCTGGACTTGAGAGTTGACCTGTAGTGGGACGTACAGTAATCTGGCCGAGTGTTTCATCGGTATCATACATGATCGTTTTACAACCTCACACCGCAGAACCACTTGGAAAGAACTAGCCACGAGAAAATAACGATGAACATAGCATTTGATAAATTACTGCACACAAAAAGGTTTCTTCTGCTTTCCATTGGCACACTGTTAACTGCAGCAGGCAAACAGTGCTGCTGAGTTTTGTTAATACGGCACAATTTATAAGAATTTCACATAGAAAGCAGATGTGTTTGCACTACAAATAATGACAGTGACTTAAATTCTTAGCAGCAGCACTAATACAGCATATTTCTGCGTTTGCGACTGTAAGTGTGTGTTTTGTACTCTTGGTTTGACCTGTGCGTCATACTCTCAGATGCAGAACTGCAGAATGAACCTTCAGAGAAGGTCTGTGTGTTTCTGTTGTGTCACGTAATCCGCTGCTTGCTGAGTGTCGACCTCTGACCCCTCTGCTCTACCAGCTCATTTCCCACAATGCCTTTCTAAAACGATCCCGCTTCAGTCATGGCTCTCTGGAGTCTATACAAAAGTACTCCGTTCACTTAGTACAAACTAATCCATCAACTTCAACAGAACATAACAGCTCTTATATTCCCACATTTTCTTTCATCTTCCACATTCTTCATAGATTTGTTAAACATTAAAATAAATCGTGAAACCCACAACCTGGTTCACACTCAATGATGCAAGAAGCTGGACATCAAAAGACAAACACTAAAGAAAATGTCTGTAATGGCTCACATGTCAGCATCACCATGAACTCTTCAATCACTCGAGAAAGCTACGAGAGGAGCCCAACATCTCAAGATCATTCCAGAAATACTGCATTGCAGCCGAATGCTTTTTCTGGGTCTAATGGTGTCGAAGCATGATGTGTCTCATGAAGGGGATGTAATCACTAATGGATCGGCCGGGTGCCCAGCAGGACTGATCCATATGTAAGACATGGCCTTCATTTCTTCGTTTCTCTCTCGAGTGTCTTTTATTGCACTGACAACACACGGCTCCATTAGCTTATGTAAGAACGCTTCTATTGCTGTACAGTATTCCTGAAGATGTGCAAATGTGAAACAAAGCCAATGTGAAATCATAGTAGACCATATTTACTCGGCCCATTTTTTTTAACTGGTTAATGCATGATCAAATCAAAATCATTCTGCTTTTTTCCATTTAATGTCCTGATTCATTTAGACATATGGCAGATTATAACATAATAAACAGAGGTTCATTTTGACTTTCAGTTCAGATGTGTGAAGCAAACATCACAGACATTCATTTATTGTGGTTATTAGCCATGCTTTCAAATCTCCATTTGACTTATGTAATATGAAAAGTTTTTTTTTTTTTTTTTTTTTTTTTTTTTTTTTACCCCCTTTCAATATAACTGCAGTATATAACGTACCACTACTACTACTACTACTAATATTATTATTATTATTATTAATGTTTTTGGTCATTAAAACAAGTGATCATTAATAATAATAAATAACTGACATATTGTATACCGTTTCACTGATTTATTTATTGTAAGAATATTGTAAGAATTTTCAGGGAAAAATATAAGTTTTGATAACAAGCCAGCATTTGTTCTCAAATCTCTTGATAGTGAGTTTAAGATACAGCTGCTTTCATGACACTTAGTTCTAAAGGTATAGCAGCTCCTAAAATTTATTGATAATTAGACATATTTTAATTAGACATATTTAAAGACCTTACTCTGTGAAAGAAAACCATGACTGAAGCCGTCCACGAAGCGAACACGATTACGAACGCTTCGGTCAGAACGACAGCGAGCCAGGTGGACAGATGTATCTTCGATTGGTTCACGCTGCACTTCTGAACATCTAGTTGAGTTGATTTATCATTATGAGCCCTGCAGCACCAGGAAAGTAATTAACAAATGATCTCAATCTCTGTCTGTGGTAATTTGTGCTGCTGATGTGTTGGTGTGTCAGTGCTTTCGGCTTCTGCCGGACAGAGAGTCTCTTCTGCAGGAAACACCGCTGACTCCAGGCTGTTTGAGACGCTGTTCAGATGATTATCGCTCTGAACATTTGTGTTTCACATCTAACTTTTAGGACTGACTGTTCACACCGCCATTTTGCAAGTAATTAAACCAGATCACGGCACACTCTGCAGTGATGAAGCCGCTCATCAGCAGAGAGAATCAAAAGGCTAGACTCACCTTTGCTGAGGAGCATGTTGTGTGGAGAGAGGAGAACTGGTCCAAAGTTCACTTCAGTTTAATTTATTTGGGTCCGACGGGAAACATTTTGTTTGGCGTCAAACTGGGGAAAGACTGAAGCCTGAGGGCATAAAGAAGTCAGTGAAAGGTGGAATGGTTTGCGGGGTGTTTTCTGCAGCAGGAAACTGAAACATTTCAGTGAATGCAGTGTTTATCAGAACCTGCTTCAGCAACATGCAGTTCCTTCCCTGCAAGCGTCTCCCAATCAGCCTGCTTTTACTGTAGAAGCCATTCCAACCCGGTAAAGCAGTTCCTTGCAGATAACAACACTGCAATAAAGAAATGGCTGGCCCAGAGATCTAAACCCAACTGAAAATCCTTGGTGACAAAGTTATGGTCAAGAAACCCACTATAGCTACCGAACTATTCAGTTCAAGTTTATTTGCATAGCGCTTTTTACGATATAAATCATTGCAAAGCAACTTTTCAGAAAATCAAGTTTCTACAATATTTAGAACGATGGAAGACACTGGAAGAAGAGCGGACTAACTGCTCAGTGTCTTACAGCACGGTTTGCATTTCAACTGCAGTTTAGTATCACTTTAGAGTGGGCGGGATTCTTCACATGTTGTTATAGTGTGACATGTTTTTTGGTAATGGTACACTTGAAACCTCAATCGAGGTGGTGCTTAAAGTACCAGGTACTGTACCTAGTGGACAATAGGGCTGTCACTTTTTATTCGATATCTGAATATGCATTCGAACATGATGTGAAATATCCGTAATCAAACTATAAATAAAATATCCGTTTTTTAAAATGCCATGTGTAGCGCATTTTTTACAGTCTATGAATAGACCGTTATTTTTAATTTATTTTTTATTCTTTGCCATCTTATCCAGTAGAGGGCACTCTAGACGTATTGTAGCGTAGGCCCATGACCAAATCAAGCGAATAATAGCTAGCTTACAGTGTACATTTTAGGACATCCTCAGACCTCAGTCATGGGACGTCACACGCACGCCGTTCAGAGGAAGTGGTGTATAATGGTTGATTGATGCCAAAAGGAGGTAAGCAGTGTCTGATATATTATATATTAACAGTTTTATTCAAATTTTACACTAAGTTATATAGGGAAGAGAACATGCATTTCGAGAGTCATGTATGCACGTTTAAAAAGTTAGTTAGCCATATTGCAACCAGCGAGCTTTTATTTTGGCGTAGTAGTAAAATTACCCTTACGAAAAATAACCATGGTTTTACTAGAACACGATACTCCACCTGAGTCTGTTTCGTCCATTGCCTTTTTTTCTGAGTCAGTTTCGTCTGATGCCTAATTGTATGACAACTGAAACCCGACACCTGATGTCGTTTTTCCTGAGACCTGAAGCTTTTCAGTCAGTGGCGCGATGCCGTTTTGTCCGATGCCTGAAGCCTTTTAGTCTGAGGCATGACGCCTTTGTAGCAGCCAGGCACATCTGTGCGCTCCGAACGTGTGTTCTTAATCCAGATCAAGTTGATAGACTGGTGTTTCTTGCAAACAATATTAAGAAATGAATTAGGTTAGGCTATATGCCTTTCTCCTGCTGCTGTTTAAGTTGTCACGTTATTGTTTGTCTGTTCTGAATCGTTTTTTTTTTCTTTTTTCATTTAGCCTAATGTTGTGGGATATGCATAGTGGCACTTCATATAAGTTGATATTCTAAGTTGATAACCCGCTGTTTCAAACATTAAGTAAAAAAAAAATAATAATCCAGATAGTCCTGTTTATGACTCACTGTTAATACATTTGTGAATGAATCTCCATTAGGCTACGGTGGGGTTTTTTTTGTGTTTTTTTTTTTTATGCGCTGGGTGGGGGTGGGGGATGGGGCACGTAGATATTCGAATATATTCGATTACATTGCATGATATTCGATATCCGTTTGAATTAGATTTTTCTCAAAAGTGAGAAAATGCCCCAAACTTCACGTTTGATAAAAGACCCAACCTGAACACATCTAAAAGCCAATATTCAATTATGGTTATAGCGCCACCTGCTGGCAGGGAAGTGTGGCACATATACATGACGTATTTATTATTATATTTCAAATGATTATCACCATCTTCTGAGTTTTTACAGAGGATTTAGGATTTCTCTTTTTATTGCTCCATAAATACATGCTTTTTTAGGAATAAAATGTTATATCATTCACAAAGATTTATACATGAACTCCATACCAATTCTAGATAGAAATTCATCTGTAATGTTTGGTACGTAAAAAAAAATAACAAATAAAGAGGGAACAAATTCTTAAAGATATGGACTGGAATTGAAATCTGTAGATGGAAATAGACTATGTGCAATCAAATAAACATGTAAATGTGTGTTGGATGTTTTCACTTGTCTGGAACAACATCCAAATAGCCCAGAATCTCAAAATTGACCAGTGCAAGAAGAAACAATGTTTGACCAAACGTTCATCAGCTGTAGGTCTGCACGACTGTTTGTGGCCAATTATAGAGTATGTGTTTTCTGCTCATTTGTAACAGGAAGTTATGCAGATGATTTCCCGATGCATTGTGTTCATATCCGTCCCCTTGTCTCTCATGTAAAGCGCCGCAGCATTAGAAGCATCTAATGAGATGAAGCTCATCTGAGAGACACAAACACACATTTATCCTCGTCTGTTTCTCTCACACATTTAGTGGCTTGCTTCATTTCATGCTCCATGGCTCATGGTGGCCACAGATACAGAATCACAATCACACGGTGGGCAAAAACACAAACCTGGCCAATAAAACATGCTCCTATTCATTTCTATAAACCATGCAGAACTAAGAAATTCAATTAATTTGAGTTGCGCAGTGAAAACATTGTCCAGCGTTGTGCTTTTGATCCTCGAGCACTAATTTGATGTCACGCTGTGTTGATTTGATAGTCTTAATAATAAACTCTTCAGAAATATCACCTCATTCCACTACTGCACGTGTTCATTTCTATTGTTTAATATCTGTTTGTTTGCTGGAGGAATGAGATTGTTTTTTCCTCACAGACTGTTAAATGTCTCGTGACTAAACAATATCTCGTACTTCAGCTTCAATGTTAACTGCAAGTTCTCTTTCATTTAACAACCGTTAAATTATAAAGTTGGTCATGACTAACATGGATGTTGGCTTAAGAAAGCCTGACTTTTTTGGCATGCTGCCAGAAAGACTTATTTTGTTCAAACTCAAATCAGAAAGACCATGAATCTGAACAGCGTTCACACATGTGTACGAACAGAAGCTTGATGTCTGTCTTCTCCTTACATTCATGCACTGGACAAACACCTTTTATTTGTGGTGAAGAACAGAGCAGCTGGCGACACGGACGCGAGCAAAGCCACCGATCGTAGACTGATATTTGAATGCTGGCTAAAAATACTCTTTAAAAGCCTTAAAATACTCACGGTGTGAGTTTGTCACGGTTCCTCGTGAGCGAGGGTCAGTTTAAGGGTCACTTTCCGCAGCTGATTTCACTTCCTTTTCATCCGTCACTGGAAACCAAAGGACAAGCACAGTGCATTGTGGGATACCTCATGTAGTTACTGCTGCAGCAATGGTGGCCATTTATGACGCAAGTGAAAACGAGAGATGCTCGATGCCATAAACTCTCGTCTTTAGCAACGGTGTGGGAGGCTGTATAATCCCAATCATAATTTGTAATAATATGGTTAATTTAATGAGCTGGCAGGGTTCAGGGACGCGATGTGGAGTTTGATTAATGATGGAGATGATGTGTTCAGATGTAATTAGGGGAATTATGGCTCCGTTTCAGCGGAGAGAGAATATTCACCACTGAACGGCGAATCACTGCTAAAATACTGCAGAAACACACATTTTGGTTCTCCTTCACTTTAAGTGCAAAAAATTACTTTTGGCAAAATGCATCAATAATTACTGTCAACGAGAGAGGTGCAGTCTATTTAGTCATCAAATATTCAAAGAAAATTGCACACTGTCCTTAAGAAAATTAAAGTGACGTGACATTCAGCCAAGTATGGTGACCCATACTCAGAATTTGTGCTCTGCATTTAACCCATCCGAAATGCACACACACAGAGCAGTGAACACACACACACACTGTGAACACACACCCGGAGCAGTGGGCAGCCATTTATGCTGCGGCGCCCGGGGAGCAGTTGGGGGTTCGATGCCTTGCTCAAGGGCACCTAAGTCGTGGTATTGAAGGTGGAGAGAGAACTGTACATGCACTCCCCCCACCCACAATTCCTGCCGGCCCGAGACTCGAACTCACAACCTTTCGATTGGGAGTCCGACTCTCTAACCATTTGGCCACGACTTCCCGTAAAACTCAGATAATGGATCGCTCCGGTCTATAAAGAAGCATGAACCGATCAAATGCAAATGTGTAGCTTAAATGCAATGCACTGTAAAAGAAAAAGAAAAGAGTTGTGTATAAAGATTAGTGGAGTTTGTATTACAGGAGAATAATATTTCAGTCTTTCTACTTTTTGCCTTGCCATTTCTTATTAGTGACATTTACTAGAAATGACTGAGTAAAATAATTTGTATTATTATTATTTTAGGTAAATCATCCAAATTTGTTCAGTGTATTGACAAATTGTTTAGTTGTTAGCATTAATCAAATAAATAGGTACTTGAAACAAAAACATACAAATAGATGACAAATAGACTCCATCGGCATGTTTAATTAATTGAGCTTCAGATGATTATTTGATCAGTGCTCTGATTGCATCTTAGCTTCCCGGCTTCAGGATGTCAAGGGTTCAGAAAATCAGATTCAGTTTTACATCTACACTATTACAAATGATGGATGAGGGTTATTCTGTTAATTAATTTCAATTGAGAAAGACTAATGAAACCTCACAGAGGAGCGCGTCATTCTTCTCTTAAACACACGTTAATTTTCCCAGAAATCTGTCTGTGTGTACATGAACGACCTAGCAACAGCTTCCTGTGAACAAGAAGTGCACTTTAGTGAGTTAATGTGCGCGTGTAGTGTTCTTCAGATCTTTAAAGTATAAGGAAAAAACTGCTATTGCTAATGAAATAAAAGGCCACTTTAGTGACTGGGTTTCTAAACACTTAAGTACACTTTTAAAAAGTGACCTTTGCAATAATGTCAAATTAAAAGTTTCATTTATAAATCATTGTTTAATAATCTTTTGTCATGTTCATAAGAAAAACATTTATTTTAATGTGTTGACTGACAGTATTACATTTTAAGTGTACTAAATTACAAAATATATTTATTTAAATACATGACATACAAGTTTTAATAGAAATGGCATTAAAGTGTTTTTTAGTTGATCATAAATGCTTGACCGTACATTCAGCAGTATTTTAACCATATTTCAAAAACAATATAATTTTTGAAATTACATCTAAAATTGTACTTAAGTGGGTCAAAGATATTCTAAAGTTCAGCTATTTGCATTTCATTTAAGATGCAGAAAAGTCTGTGAAAACATTTAATTAGGTTCACATTTGAGTGTTATTTTATATATTTTTGTTATATCGAGTATACTCTTTTAAAGTATATTGGCTGTTGCTGCTCTAATGTTATATTAACAACACATTAGCAAATAATATATCTATTTTTAAGTTTGCTGCTTTTTCACGAGGATGCACAAGGCCTTTACCTTCAGACCTCACATCTTTTTAGACTTCAAACTGCTGCGAAACATCCAGTCGAGTCTGTCAAGTGATCGTTGACCGTCTCAAGATTTTCTTGCAGTCACGATGAGACACAATGTTTGACCCGCATTTAATCCGTCACTCTTCCCCTGAGCAGAATATTTACACTGATTCTCTCTCTCTCTCTCTCACACACACACACACACACACACACACACTGCTGTAATCTCTCGTGAGAGATCTTGTCAGGCAGATGAAGTGTTTTTGGGTGGCCTGCAGTCATCACTCCTCAGATTACACTAATAGTGTCTATGAGCGACACACACAGATCATGAAGCTGCTTTCACACTCGCTCTGATCGCTTCGGTTAAACTAGACTCCGATTACTGTCCTCCTGCTGCTGCGCTCATTTCTGAGAGCTGGAGGAAAACATCACCTCTGTCGACCATGTGCAGAAAGTTAGAGATTAATTAAATAAACAGAGATTGGTCAGATATTAACGTGTAAATTTAACCCGACAAATACAGTCTGGGCTGAAAAAGCCTGGCTTAAAAGTATAAAATAGTTCTGAAAGCTTGTGGTTTGAAGGTTTTACTGTCAAACAGACAGAAAGAAAGTCAAATGTAGTAAGTTAAACCATTTCAATATCATAATGAGCATATTAAACCACTTCAGACCCCACCTGACCTCATGAGACCCCCAAAAACCATATCAGATTCAGAATCAGAAAGAGCTTTATTGCCAAGTATGCTTGCGCATACAAGGAATTTGTTTTAGTGACATAAGCTTCCAGTACACAGAGACAACAACACACAGACCAAAAAAAAAAAAAAAGAAAAAAAAAAAAAGAGAATTACAAATTGGCAAATAAGTGTATAAACAATTGTGCTATAAATGATAATGGAATAGGATTGAGTGAGATGCAGGAATGTTCTAGGATGGAGGGGTAACAAATAAATATAAGGATATTGCACATTTTTTGCATAAGCATAAGTTTAAGTGGGAAACATTTAACTGTTCATGAGGTAGATTGCCTGGGGAAAGAAACTATTCTTGTGCCTTGCTGTTCTGGTATTTGCGGCTCTGAGGCGCCGGCCAGATGGCAAAAGTTCAAAGATGGGGTGACTTGGATGTGAGGGATCCAGAGTGATTTTCTGAGTCCTTTTCCTCACTCTGGATGTGTACAGTTCTTGGAGGGTGGGCAGAGGAGCACCAATAATCCTTTCAGCAGTCCGAACAGTTCTCTGTAGTCTTCTGATATCTGATTTTGTAGCTGAACCAAACCAGACAGTAATTGAAGTACACAGGACTGACTCAATGACGGCTGAGTAGAACCGTTTCAGCAGCTCCTGTGGCAGGTTAAACTTCCTCAGCTGGCGAAGGAAGTACAACCTTTGTTGGGCTTTTTTCACAATGGAGCCAATGTGATTGTCCCACTTCAGGTCCTGAGAGATGGTGGTTCCCAGGAATCTGAATGACTCCACTGCAGTCACAGTGCTGTTCATGATGGTGAGTGGGGGGAGTGCAGGGGGGTTTCTCCTAAAGTCCACAATCATCTCCACTGTTTTGAGCGTGTTCAGCTCCAGGTTGTTAAGACTGCACCAGACAGCCAGCTGCTCAACCTCCTGTCTGTAAGCAGACTTGTCACCGTCCTGGATGAGGCCGATGACTGTAGTGTCGTCTGCAAACTTCAGGAGCTTGACAGAGGGGTCTTTAGAGGTGCAGTTGTTGGTGTACAGGGAGAAGAGAAGAGGGGAGAGAACACATCCCTGAGGGGCACCAGTGTTGGTGGAGCAACTGTTTGACATGAATTTCCCCAGTCTCACTAACTGTTGCCTATCTGTCAGAAATCTGGTGATCCACTGACAGATAGAGCTAGGAACAGAGAGCTGGGTCAGTTTGGTCTGGAGGGTTGTTGGGATGATGGTGTTGAAAGCCGAACTAAAGTCCACAAACAGGATCCTCACATAAGTCCCTGTTTTGTCCAGATGTTGCAGGATGAAGTGCAATGCCATGTTGATTGCATCATCCACGGACCTGTTTGCTCGGTACGCAAACTGCAGGGGGTCCAGTAAGGGTCCAGTGATGTCCTTCAGATAAGCCAGAACCAGATTTTCAAACGACTTCATGACGACAGACGTTAGAGCCACAGGTCTGTAGTCGTTAAGTCCTGTTATCTTGGGTTTCTTTGGAATGGGGATTATGGTGGAGCGTTTAAAGCAGGAAGGCACTTCACACATAGGATGTTACAGTCTCTGTGAGTTCGTCCAGATCGGTGGTACCAGCTTCAAAAACACTCCAATCGGTGAGGTCAAAACAAGATTGTAAATCCTGCTCTGTTTCGCTGGTCCATCTCTTCACAGTCTTTAATACAGGTTTAGCAGATTTAAGTTTCTGCTTGTAGGTCGGTATAAGATGAACCAGACATTGATCAGAACGTCCCAAAGCTGCTCGTGGAACAGAGTGATATGCATCCTTTATTGTGGTGTAACAGTGATCCAGTATATTATTGTCTCTGGTGGGACAGGTAACATGCTCTCTGTATTTTGGCAGTTCACGGGAGAGATTGGCTTTATTAAAGTCCCCAAGAATGATTAAAACAGAGTCCGGGTGTTGTTGTTCTGTGTCTGTGATCTGATCAGCGAGTTTCTGTAAAGCTGAGCTCACATGCGCTTGTGGAGGAATGTAAACACTAACCAGAATGAACGAGTGAAACTCCCACGGCGAATAGAACGGCTTGCAGTTGATAAACTGCATTTCTAGATCAGGACAGCACATCTTCTTTAACACAGTTACATCTGTACACCACCGTTCATTGATGTAAAAGCATGTCCCGCCGCCGCGCGATTTCCCCATTGATTCTGCTTCGCGGTCCGCTCTAAACAGCTGAAAGTCCGGCAGATGGAGCGCGCTGTCCGGTATGGCGTCATTCAGCCAGGTTTCCGTGAAACACAGAGCAGCAGAGTGAGAGAAATCCTTATTTGTCCGAGAGAGCAGAAGCAGTTTGTCCGTTTTGCTGGGTAGAGAGCGGATATTTGCGAGATGGATGCTAGGCAACGGCGTTCGAAATCCGCGCTTCCTGAGTCTGACGAGCGCTCCCGCTCGCTTTCCCCGTCTGCGCGTCCTGAAGCGCTTGATCAGCGCCGCTGCTCCTCCGATAACAATGTTCAGTAAAACGTCTCTATAATAGAAATCCGGAAAAATATAATGTGGTGTGTTCTGCCGAATGTTCAGCAGTTCATCCCTGGTGAAACTGATCGTGTTTGTTAAACAAAAAACAGGAAAAACGAACAAAAACAGTACAAACACTGGAGAGCCAAGCACTGAAGCAGCCATGTGCGGCGCCATCTTGGTTAACATCGAACCAGTTCAGTCCCCAATAAACCATCTTAGACCCAGTTAGAAGATCACTAAGAAATCACACCAGAACACATCTCTAATAGTTAGACTTTCTTAACAAGTGACATGAACAACATTGCTAACATATATTATAACATGTTGCCAGCATGTTTTAGTAGTTTGCTAACATGATTTAGCATGATGCTAGGGGTATCTAACATGTTTTAGAAGTTTTCTTGCATATTGCTAACATAGCATGTTTTTAAAATGTTGTTTTTTCATGTTTCTAATACAATGTTAAGTTTTAAGTTTTATGTTGGGTTTTAGGATGCCTGTAACATGTTTTAGCCGTTTACTAGCATATATACACTAAGCAATGTTTTTTTAACACATGACTAGCATGTTTTAGCACACTGTTAACATGTTTTGACATTGTTAACATGTTTTAGCACAATGTTAGTTTGCTATTTGTTAGTTTGCATATTGTTAACATTGTAGCATGTTGTTTACATGCTGCTAATAATTTTGTCATGTTTCTAGCACAGTGTTAACATGTTTTAACATGATGATAGCATGCTTTATATTTTAAATCTTTTTTAACACATGGCTAGCATGTTTTAACCCAGTTAACCCATTTTGACATGTTCTTAACATGTTAACTGCATTTTAATTTGTTTTAACATTATTAGCATGATGCTATGGGTTTCTAACATTTTTTTTCTTTAACTTTTCCTGCACATTGCTAACATGTTTTAGCACACAGCTTTTTAGATGTCGATAGCATGTTTTTAAAATGCTGCTAACATTTTTTTTTCATGTTTCCAGCACTGTTAAAAGGTTTTAAGATGTTTGTAGCATGTTTTTGCACTTTACTAGCATAGAGTATTTAGCTGTAAGCATTGTTAACATGCTGTAAAATGTCTTGCATTTTTTAGCACACTCTTAACATGCCTTATGTATGTTCCCAACATGTTTTAGCACACTGTTAATTTGTACATCTTGCTAACATGTTTTAGCATATTGTTTACATGATGCTAATAATTTTATCATGTTTCTAGCACAATGCTAACATGTTTTAACATACTGGTAGTCCGTTTCAGCATTTTACTAGCATATTTTACACCATCCACTATTGCTAACATGTAGCAACATTTTAGCAGTACATCTCATTTACCCATTTTGACATATCTAGCATATCTTAGCATGTGGCTAAATTTGATAATCCATTGTAACTTGACAAAAATAAATACTATATAATCGGATTGCATAATGTGTCCTTTTTTGATTCAGCAATAGCATATAAACTTATAAAGATAGAAAGGCCCTCAAAAGCTTCCTCTGGTGTGAAAGATTCTCGCGGCCCGTAAGAGCATCCTTCCACTTCTCTGACTCATGATCTGAGCCTTTAGCACTCATGAACTTTCATCCTTGCAGATGTCCACTGCCCTGCCTCTCTGAAACACACATGTATTTATTTATATCACACCTTTCATTATTTCATAATCACACAAAGCCTTGTTGCAATCTTGGATTTGTTCAGCTCATACTGACAGTTAAATGACTGCGGCAGGCCTCCATATACTGCGTCTGCTCAATACACCTGAGAATCAGAGCCGCATGACTGATATGAGACGGATATTCAGTGTGATGGATCAGCTCCAGACAGAGAACAGGCACTTGGATGGATGGGTGGATGCAAGGACTTTAGATTCTTTTTCTTATGCATTGGCATTATATATATATATATATATATATAATCTAAGTGGAGTTTGCACTTAAAATAAGAGAAGTGCCTATGGGGTAAGAATGAAAGACTTGATATGAATTTATATGATCAATGAATACTTGTCTTCCAAGCAGTGTTAGTTCACTATCATTAAGATACTGCCAGTTTTTATTCATATTTTGAATTAGTTTGTGTTTTTATGTATTTAATTTTCATTTAAGTTATATTTTTTATTATTATTGTAATAGTTATTTCTTTTTAAAGAATGCATTATATATATATATTAGTAATTCGTTTTAGAACATTAAGTTAAAGTTAAGTATTTTTCTTTTTACTATTTTACATAATTTGTTAAAATATGTAATTTCTTCATTTGGCAAGCATTTTTTTTTTTTTTTTTTACACTGAATTCTAGGTAAACATCTAGGTAAAAAAAAAAAGAAAACATAATTCAGCTGCTCAATAATCTGACCAGACATTCAAAGATGCTGTAAAACACTGAACATGCTTTAATATTGTAGCTACAAGTTAAACTCCAGTTGACCTGCTCATATTCCCATTACCAGAAGTCTACCGTGCACAAATGGGCTGCTGTTGTTCAATAACAGTTTGATTGGACTTTTCTTTTTACACTTGCAGCTGATGTATGTGAATTACTGTGTCACTGTTAAACAAAGACTCGGTCGGTCCTCAGCGAATGCTAGTGATGTGCTTCACGCCGTCCAACTGCTATTAAAGAAGTGGCTGTGTAAAAGCATTTCTCTCGCTTCTAAACTTGAGCTCATGAATACATATTACAGGATATGGAAAATCAAACTCAGCAAAGTCCAGCGCGTAATGTTGCCGTTTCTTATCAAAGGCGTCTGGAAGCCTAAATTATTGTCATCAAAGTGAAACGGTTCTGGGCACCTCCAGCACTGAGAGCTAAACGCTTTTACACAAACCCCATTAGAGGCTCATTGTGCACAGATAGCAGCTCTGAGTCGTGGGAAAACACGGCCAGAGACCTCGCGGCCGGCTGCTTCTTTCCTTCACAAACGTGACACCTCTTATTAAAGTGATAAATGGCCTCCACCAATGGGCAGATTTCAGGTGTTCTGGCCTGAGTGAACTGCAGCTCTGTGACAGAGAAAAAGAGCTGATAGAAGCACTTCCACTCGCTCCGTCCATCCGTCTGTCCGTCTGACGCTCTTAAAGCATAGATATAAAATAGCAGGAAAAAAAGTACAAATGGACCACTTTACTGTCTGATAAGGCCATTGTAGAGAATGGACAACAGTACCAAAAAAAAATAAATAAATATATATTTCTTTATTTATGACAATTGGAAATTTATTTTCTAGCCCCTGTAATATATATACAAGAAAATACATTTCCAGTCTCACAATAGCAAATGCTGAAGGAATAGCCTACTAGACATCAAAACTAGATTTATTGTTTATTTTTATAATCAACAGATGTTTTTGAATGTATTTATGTGTGCATACATACAAAATATATGTATTGAGATATATGGAGGACAACATATATTCTTAAATGCTTTCAAAAAATACATTTATATTTTCTTAAATTTTCAGATATATACAAAAAAAAAAGTAGAAAATATATTTACATATATTTTAAGAATTAGAATTTATTAAACACACTTTTTTAATGAATGCAAAGTTGGTTCTTCATGAAATGAAAGGATTTCAGTTGCTGTGAATTCAGTGGATTCTCTCGTCTTCTCTTCTCTTATGGTCCTGACACCTAGAAACATAACTATTGAATGTTTTGGCGAACTGGAGGTGAATTCAATGCATTTGTACAATCATACAGAATCATACATTTTTTTTTATTTAAAATTAAGCATAAAAATTACAATTAAGCATAATCTTATTTTTTCACCACAATGTAAAATAATGACATATTTTCCATGAGACTGTGCTGTCGACACACAGACAAAACAAAATTATGAGCATAATGTCTAATGCCTGATGGAAACCGGACCCTTCAGAGTTACTGTTAGCTTAATCACATTATTGTTCAATAATAATTTGGATAATTAGCGCAGCTTGATTAAACTGAAGCTGTTTGCTCTCAGCTGTGTTTTACTGCACATTAAATCCTTCCCTAATTCCTCGCTTTCCCTGCATCTGATGCCCTGAAACCCGAGGCAGAGCTGTGTGTGTGTGTGTGTGTGTGTGTGTGTGTGTGTGTGTGTGTGTTCTTAAAGACATTTACCTGCGCTGCTCATCCAATCTGCTTATTCAAACATCATTATCAGGGTTTATATCTGGTTCTGTCAGGAGTGATGGCAGAAGAAACACACACACTTTTCTGTGGTTTATGTTGGGTCTTCTGTTGTTTTATCTTAAGCTAATGATATCACGCGTTGGTTTTAAATGTTCGGTATTTGTAATTATTTTTTTTACAATGAATATTTAGGGAGTAAATAGTCCATTTGGATTTAATGGTTGAGGTGTTGCATCATTGCTGTCTTCTGCTCAGTCTTCCACATCATATATGCTTGCAGTAAGATGCGAAGAACATAAAACGACTGTAAACCTTGATGTGGATCAAACACACACACAGACACACAGAGGGAAACATTTGGACGAATCCAGCTCGCAGCTAAAGGTGTTCGTCTGCCAAAGCTCTGAGAGCATCTCTGGAGCTCCTCCAGCTCCTCTGGAACATCACAGTGTGTTCTTTGTTCACTGGAAGCGTCACCGCAGAACTCATTAAAACAGCCGTGATTTGTGACATAAACGCACAACTCTGGGCTTCTCGGTCAGGAGCCACCGGCATCGCCCACAATACCGTATGATTGTGAAAAGCCTCTAATTTATTCATGCACTCTCTACAGAAGCCATTTTGCCCAGCAGAGAGAGACTGAGTGTAATTATCCTAATTAGTGCTAATTCAACATGGCTGAGCCCATCCAGAGCTCAGAGGAGGAGGCTCGATGCTCGCCGCCTCCCTTTGTTGCCACGGTAACCGTTTCCATGGCGCCCTGCTCTTGACAGTGATGGGAAATGAAGAGGGGTTAATTTCACTGTGAAGGGGCACAAATTAAAGCCGAAATGAGAAAGAAAGTCAAATGCCTCCTGTTTGCAAGTGAACTTGTCAGACACAAAATAATGAACAGATCCAGCAGCAGATCAGACGACACGCCAACATCACAAACCAATACAAGTGCACTTAAGCACACTTGAACAAGAGTATTTCTTGTGGAATAATGCGTTTAAAGGGTTAGTTCACCCCAAAAGGAAAATTCTGTCATTAACTACTCACTCTCAAGTCGTTCCAAACTCAAGACATTAGTCCATCTTCAGAATACAAATGAAGATATTTTAGACTAAATCTGAGAGCGTTCTGACCCGGCAGAGACAGCAAGGGAACGATCACGCCCAGGGCCAGAAAGGTAGTAAAGACATCATTAAAATAGTCCATCTGCCATCAGAGGTTCTGAAGCCAAGGGAATTTCAGGACGCTAAGAGATTAAATTGTTTCATGAAGTTATTTTTAATTATTATTATTATTATAATTATTATTATTTGCACACAAAAAGGATTCTTGCAGCTTCAGAAAATTATGGTTGAACCACTTATTTAAATGTAACTTTAAATTTGACAGTATTAGCGGACTTTTGTGTGTTAACAGTCATGAAAGTGTATTCTCTTAATGTACACTTAAGTGGCCCTTTATTTAAATAATATTAGGCTATATTATTATCACAAAGTACCATTTTTTATATACGTTTAAGATCGGAGGTATACTACACATGTATATTAAATACAAGTGCACTTCTTTTTCACAAGTGAAACCTCAAACAGAAATGTCTCGGTTATGTATGGTAACTATTGTTCCCTGAAGGTTGGTGACCAATGAAACTGGGATATCGCTTTGATAGACCAAATCTACTTCGAGTGTAAACTAAATGAGCCAATACACATTGGCATGCAATTATTGCATCCAACTGCTGCTGATCACAGTGTGAGTATAATAAGGCAGCAGGTGCAGTGCATCCCAGGTTTCTGCTGAGGAGCCGAGCCGGTGGTGTGTGTGTGTATATATATATATTGGAGTCAGTTTGTTACTTTATTATATTAGTGTCTATTTGTTATATTTAACTGGATAAATTGTTACACCTTTTTATATCTTATGTGGTGTCATGATTTACTTTTGATAAAAAAAGGTTTATTACTGTATGTTCGTTTGGCATTTCATTTATTGTGTACCCTTTAAATTAGCTTATTTAAAGAACAACAGCACATTTGAAACACAATGTATTTGGTACTTGCTACCTTATATCTTTACACTTTCCTTTCATTATTTTCATGGCTTTGGAAAACTTGTCTCGGATGTTTCTCTGCATCGCTTTCTGCATAACTCCTGGTCGTCGACACCAAGCTTCATTGCAGTTTCTTTCTAGGAAGTAATGCTTTCTCTGAATCTTTAAAGTCTCTCTGTGATTGATCATACATGCACAGATATATTTGTGCCAGCTCAGCTATTCGACACTCCAGTGTAATCATGTTGCTAGTGACTAGACCAGAGACATTGTTCTCTCTTACCTGACGTTCGTTGAATGAGAAATGAACCGGGGAAAAAAAAAAGCACGTCAAAGAAGGCGGAGTTTGCATAACCGCCACGGACCAATATAAACTCAAAGGTGTTTAGGAGCCCAAATGAACTCCCCCAGAAAGTTCGCTTTGGTGAGCTGTTTCGAACTGCCGAAACGAACTCAAAACGAACTTCAGTCTGATTTTGTTCGAAATTGTCATATCAGTTCATTGTTCGATATAGTTTGAAGTATATTGGGGCCTTTATGGAGTTTGACAGTTGCACTTCAGAAATCATTCAAATTCCTGAGCACAAAAATAAATAAAAATAAAACCCTATGTGTTTCAAACAGCTGTAGTGTGAGTAAAATTATAACATACTGTGATGACATTTATTTTGTGGCTACATAGAGAGTGAAGTGAAGATATTTAAATAAAATTTAACAAAATTATTTCACGCTTACAATTTTTTTTTTTTTTTTACTTTATGCCATTCATAAAGCATTAAAAGCTGTCATTTTATTAATGTGCAATTAATGCAGCATGCATTTTCTGTTTCAGAGTTTCTGTGGATCCATAAAAAGTCTTAAGAGGTCTTAAATTTAGTTGGATCATGTTCAAGGCCATAACAATTCTGAAATGTTACAAGGAAGTTAAAAAGTTCTTACATTTTTGGAGGAAAAGACAAGAATTGCGATATGGCTTAATGCAGGGCTATTCAATTGGCGGCCCGCAGGCCGGATGAAGATGATTGATGGGCCGCATTAGAAAAGAGTACGTGCAGATCGCATATATGACTTGAATTGTATTTGCACTAAGTGAGTTTGTCCACCAGGTGGCATCACTGGCCCGGGCCAGAAAAGGAAGAGACGCAGTGTTGACAAGTCAGCGGTTTTCCCGTGGAATTGGGCTACTTTAACACTGTTGGCGGAGGTCGTTTTTCATATCCGCGGGATTGAAGCGACTCCAATAACACAATATTTATCCCCTGGAATGCGAATTTAAGCAGGGTAACCCCACCAAAAATCGCGATTTTTAACTGTGAAGCCCCTCGAAATCCATAGTATATTGGCGGGTTTTCTTGTGAAAACCTGGCAACCCTGATAGAGACGCAACAAGAACAATCTACCAGACCGCAAGATCAGTGACAGCGTTGACAAGCGGTTGTGTAAGGGAGTTATGGTAGTTAACTATAGTTTAAATGAATATAAAGAGTGTTATCGGTCATAACATATTTCGAGAAATAACGCAGACTGGATGAAGGTGATTATCAAATGCACTAACGTTATACCGTTAGTTAAAATGTCTGTGCGTTCGGCTGAACCATATGTTGGCTACCCGCTTAGGACAAATGCACGAGTAGCACTTCAAATGACAAAAACACATGCAATTATGTGAAAATGCACTGTTTTGGCGAGTGATTTTGTAAACTTAAATTAGTAATCGTAAAAATTTGGGAGAAAACCGGATATAATTTTCAGATATGCATCATGTACGTCAGATTTTAAAGAGGCAGCGCTGCTTTTAAAGTGAAACTTGCTGAAGTCTGTGAAATTATGACAATATATTAATAATCATTTAGTCACGAATAATTACTGAAAATGTGTGATTAGTTTTTTTTTTTTTTTTTAAATGACTGACAATAACGATCCCATAACGGGATTGGGATGGCCCCCTTCAAATTTTCAATTCTATATTCTGGCCCTCAGATGAAATTAATTGAATAGCCTTGGCTTAATGTGACAATTAAATTTGAAAAGGCGATGATTTTACTGAATAAATATGAATGGTGGACGTTTCTAAGTCAGCTGCTACGCTGTTCTGTTTACAGCCGGAGAAACCACTGTATTTCTGCCGTTCAGACAGCGCCACCTGCTGTCAGATAATGAATGAGTATCTGCTGTTTACATCTCCATGCATTGTGTTTGATTTTGTGTATGTGTATTTATTTTAGCATGCATCTTCACCATGTTTAACCAATATTATGTGGCCAAAATGGACATGGAGTGTGTTAAAACACCACAGCAGCGTCTGATGTTAATGGATATTTGATATGAAACGTAAAAGCTCAGTCATCCAGAAACTGAAGTAAGAGATGTGTGATACAGAGTTTTAATCGCCTTAAACCCACAATCTTGATGTTGTTGATGATGTGGATCTTGTGTTTTAAGAGGACACACACACACACACACACACACAGATCTGACGGTGTCATTTCTATCCAGTCTGAAACGTGCCTCCATTAATCCTAAATTTACACGTTTTGAGGTTAGACGATCACATTTTGTGTTCCAACACTTCTAATGAAAAATAACAGTTATGGCACAATTATCCTAAAATGTTAGAGTCGCTTTTCAATACAACTGCTGCCAAATGAAATTCAAATGAGTTGTCATTATGCACATTTTATTCTTACAAGATACAAGATACAGATGAAATATCATAACTACATAAGTGCTATATCAGTGATTAAAGAAATAGTTGACTTCAAAATCAAGACTGTCATCATTTTCAATCATGAGCGTGTTCGTATGACGAGAGATCAGTGACCAAATGTCAGTAAAGACATTTAAAATGGTCCAAAAGATTTCTCTTTCAAATAAATGCTGTTCTTTTGAACTTTCTATTCATCTGTGAAAATAAAATGTATCATAGTTTCCACAAAAAAATATTGAGCAGCACAACTGTGTTCAACATTGATAATAATCAGAAATGTTTCTCGAGCAGTAAATCATCATATTATTCTGATTTCTGAAGATCATGTGACACTGAAGACTGGAGGAATGATGCTGAAAATACAGCGGAGCATCACAGAAATACATTACACAGATTCACATAGAGAACAGATGTTTCAATTGTAATATTTCACAGTTTTACTGTATCTATGATCAAATAAATGCAGCCTTGGTGAGAAGAGACTCATTCAGAAACATTAAACATGTATATTCTCTTAAACTTCTGAATGCCAGTGAATGATAGATACAGACAGACTCCCTGAATGTGTTTACTCCAGACTGCTTGTGTTCAGTTTCTCAGACGGATGTCTGTGTTTTTGTGCAGGTCTCTGGAGGGAAAATGTTCAACTGATTTGGTTTCTGCAAGCTCAAAGTAAGATGAACACACACACACTCTCCGTCTCCCTCACACACACACACACACACACGTATGAAGCAGAGTTCGAGGCTGGTTTGGTTGTAATGACAGTAGGGACAGATGAAGATGAAGATGAATGTGTGTCTGATCTGTGATGGGCGAGTGAGCCCCGTGTGTGTGTTTGGTTTGGTGACGTGTGTTCACACACACACTGATGTTTCTGAAGAAGTCCCCCACAGCCGCTGATCGTCTCTGTAAGGTGCTGTCCTTGTGCAGATGTTCCAGAGATCACATGCATTCATTTCCTCAGCAGATCTGCTACACACACACACACACACACACACACACACACACACACACACACACACACACTCTCTCTCTCTCTCTCTCTCTCTCTCTCTCACACACACACACACACACACACACACTCTCTCTCTCTCTTTCTCTCTCTCTCTCTCTCTCACTCACACACACACACACACTCGCTCTCTCTCTCTCTCTCACACACACACACACACACACACACACACAGTTTTAATCAAGCCTGGGACCCTCATCAAAGACACTGTCTTCTATCAGGTCCTCTCCTCACTGCTGTTCTCCACAGTCCATTGTATATTTAAGAAAAAAAAAACATTATTATTATTATTATTATGACATATTTGTATATTTAAATATTATTATTATTATTAGTAGTAGTATTTGAAAATTGCAATAAAATTGCAATAATAATTTTTACTGCATTTTAAACATGAAATGGTTGAGTTTTAGATTTCTAAGCGCTTCTCTCATCTCATCTCAGCCGTTACTGAAGGAAACTGTGTGAATGAATGTTGTAAACTGCAGAGTGAGTGTGAAGATCATCAGCGTTACGATCAGAGAGTGTGTTTTTTGGAGGAAATGGGGAAAGGTGTGAGTTTAGAAGAGATTCAGCTCTGAACCGCCTTCAGACACAATTTACCCCCACAGTTTACCCAGAATTCAACAGACAAGACTGATCGGCCGCCGACTGTCCGTCTGTACAATAAAACTGCTGCTCCTGTCTCTGATCACACACACACACACACACACACACACACACACACACACACATAAGATTGGTATGATGTTTTTACTGTTTTTGAAAGAAACCTTCTCTGCTCACCAAGACTTTATTTGTTTGATCAAAAATACAGGAAAAGACGGTGATATTGTCAAATATTATTACAATTTAAGATAGCTGTTGTCTTTTGTAATATATTGTGTAGTATTTTCAATGTTGCCAAGTCCACACTTTTCCAGCGGAACTTGGCTACTTTTATACTGTTGTTGTTGTAGTTCGCTGGTTTGAGTGAAATCATTGCTTTCGTTGTTTCAGAGCTGATTTCCCCAAGAACTCAACTGGGCTTTTTTTGTTATGCAGATCTGGCAACCCTGAGTACATTACTGTTATTAAACTGAAATTTACATTTAGCAGACGCTTGTATCCAAAGCTATTTACAGTGCATTCAGGATATTCATTTTTTATTTGATTTTTTATCAGTATGTTTGTTCCCTGAGAATTGAACCCACAACCTTTTGTGCAGCTAACGCAATTTTTGCATTATTTTATCTCCATTTACATACTAATTACTGTTAATATTTAGAAGTAGATATTATTATTTTTATTAGTTAATACGTTTAGATTTTTTGTTTGTTTATAATATTTTTAGGTTTTTAAATGCGTAGTTTTTAATGAACTTTTAGTTTTCGATTGTTTTCTTTAGTTTTAGTTATTTTAGTATTTCAACTTAAACTAAATAAAATAAAAATGAAATGAAAATATATTTGTATATATATTTTATATTTGATTTCAGCTCGCTGTATTTGTTTAGTCGTTACCCTTTTGTCTTTACCAGATCCGTGTCTCAACATCGTTCTCCTAATGACTCTAAAGGTCTAATTAACATACGCACAAAAACATGAGAGATAATTATTTCTGCAGTCACGATTCGGAAAACTCCGATAATTGAATTCTCTTCATTTCCCTTAAAAAGCCAAGTCAGCGGTCCAGACGCGGCTCTCTGAAGTTAATTAATTCATTATCACAGGCAAACGTCTCCTCATTACACAACTTCACGAGCCTGCTGTGTGTCCACACATACACATGAACGTCCACTCTGTCACAGATTTTAGTTTGAAGAATTAGATGTCCAATTATGGCCATCAGGAATGATACACCATACTTCACAAATAAACCTCGAAATAAACTCTAAGACTAAATGAACACCAGGAAGAGACTGTGGCACTTCTATTCTTGCCCAGATGGATTTACTGATGCTTCAAAATAAAGAAATACATCAACATTATAATAATTAGTTTAGAAAAAAAACTGAAAGTGTAAAAATAAAAGCCAATTAAAAATATGAATAATTACTATAATGTTATACACATAATATAAATTGTCACAGGTTTATAATGTTATTTAATTTAATCTTTTTTTTTTTTTTTTAGCTTGACGGTTATTGTATGGACTGATGTTTTTATGGAAACAACATAGAGTAAAAATGGCTTAATAATGGCTGGATTTTCCTTTTTAGCTGAACTATGCCTTTAAGAGAGTTTCCGCGAGCTAAAGCAGCACACGCGTTTAAACAAACTGTTACAGACGAGTGATAAAATGAAAAATGACAGAACGAAAGCTGAACAGCAGATGCAGTATAAACAGATGTGCACACATTAAAATCATCTTCAGGTGAAAACAAGGTCAAGCTTCCGCACCTGAATGTGTCCTGCGGGACTCGCAATCCATCTTTAATTAAGAAAACAATCTTCCTCCGCTCAGAGTTCACTAAACTGAGACCTACTTCTGGATTCACGTCTTTACTGCTCTTGTTTTTGTGGAGAAGTTTCCCGTCTGAGGACGACATTGATCTGTGTTTAACCTTAACCAGAGTTTAAAGGGATCTAAGTTTTCTTTATTTTTTAGTGGAGCACTTCTCTGACCTTCTCTCATCTCATCATATCTCCCTTTGTTCATGTTTCATGTTTAGCAGCCATATCAAATGTTTATCACAACACATTCTTGCAACAAACATTCGTTTGTCCAGTCCTTTTTTGTTTTGTCTTGTTTTTTTGGTCCTCGAACAACACTCTTCATTAAGTGGTTTATGATTATTTTAAATATATAATAACATATCAGTTCTGGGTAGTTACTGATTAAATGTAATATGAATTATAATTATGTCCATGTTCTGACCAACTGAGGAAAAAACATTACAATAAATCACGCTTGCAATGGTGATTTAATCTAACGATCGATTAGCTCATAGCACATCAAACCCTGCAAATTATTCGGGGTTCAAACACGAAGTGCTTGTAATTGTAGTGATTTTTATTATTTTTCTGCTCCGCTAAAATGCGTTGTGCAGCCCAAACCGTAAGAGCTGGAACCTTGAAACTTTGCCAGATGGTAGTACAAAAATCGAGGAGAGGTTCAGAGAGGATGACCCCGATTGGCCCATAGGTGGCGCTATAGCAACCAAAAGCGCGAAACTAGTCATAACTCCTAGACCGTGTGTCGTAGGCTCAAGAGTCTTATATAAATAGACAGCTGGACACCTGAAGATCAAAATGTATATCTCCGATTTCATTTACGGTGTGCAAATTTTTCCGCCATTTTGAATTTTGTTTAAAACCTACTTTTGCGAACTAGTCCGTGGTTTTTTGCACGATCGGAACCAAACCAGTGAAGAAATGTTCTATGGAGTCTGAACATCAATAATTATTGAAAAAAAGTTGAAATTTCCATTCATGGTCGCTATAGGGGGGGGGGGGGGGTTTGGGGGCGAAAAATAGATGTTGTTGGAGGAACCTATTTTACTAAAATGGCTATAACTCCAGAAGTCAATGAGATATCTTCACCAAACTGGGTACACATGTACATGTACAAAATGTCTCAAAAACACAAGATTTTTATGGTAAATGGCCTCAAATTGGTTGAAAATGCCCATATATTCACCCAAACACTAGATATTCATAACATATGATAGATCTCCTCATTCTGAACAACTTTGCCTCTTGGACTAATGCTGTCAATCAAATCATTCATTAAATATTCACAAATAAGTTTAAAAGCTACTTTTGCAAACTAGTCCTAGGTTTTTTTCTTAATCTCGATCAAACCACTACAGAACCATTCTCTGGACTCTCTAGATCAATAATTATCAAAAAAATATTTAATTTTGTACTTTGGTTAGCAATAACATGTTAATTTAGAAAAGGGGCGTGGCCAAAATACCCAAAAGCCTATTAAACCTAAACGAAAACTCAAAACTTTACAAAACTTGGTGAAAACATGTGTCATATTACTCTGAACAAGCATGCAAAGTTTCATGGAGATCGGACCGTAGATGGCGCTATAACAGTAGAAAAGGTCTAAACAACTGGTAATTTTATAATATGTTCTTTACATATTGTACACAAAGGCCTATTAATACAAACAGAAAGCCCACAAATAATCACAACTGTGTAAAATAATGCAGAATTTGATTCTAAACAAGCATGCAAAATTTAAGATTGATTGGGCAGAAAATAACACTATAAGAGTTAAAAAGGTTTAACACAGTGATGTATAAAAATTGCCATGTATAACCAATAGATGGCAGTGGAAGACCACTAATGGGCTCATTTAACAAACTTAAACAGTATTGCTCAAAGGTTTCATGGATTCATAACAAAACATTATAAAACCACTGTTACAACATTTTAATTCCCATTGAGGCAAAGTTTTTAATTTTATTCATACAGACACATCAGATTTTACACCTTTACCACATTATGATTACAGTGAAACCTGAAAATGACATCTAAACTCTTAAAAAAAAGACTTGCAATATGTTTTGTGTCACCTATGACTTAATTAGATTATCTATATCTGCAACAAAATATGTGTGCATGTATGTCTTTGCATGTGAGTATGTATGTCTGTGTATGTTTGTGTCTGTGTGTGAATATGCGTATAGAGTATTGATATACTAGTTTAATGACTTCATTTCAGTGTGTGTGTCTGTCTGTCAGCCTGTTCTCCATTTTGGATGTGTTTAACTGTCATCCATACATCCAGGTTGGCCGAGACCACCTCAGAGGCCTTGATGTGCTTGAACCCCGTAATTGCTGTTTGCAGCTATATTTATTATTGTTATACTTTAGTCTCAAATTATTAATGTTAACAACATCAGCATTGCGTGACTAAGAGTATAGTGTGTATTAGAATGTAGATTTAAATTTCTGTACAGTCTAATCTCTAATTCATATTCATATATTAAGAAATTATTTTATTTTAGCCAGGAAAACTTCTTTGTTTACAGACGTGACGTAATGACGCATCCTGCGAAAACCTACCTTGACATGTTTGTGATTTAATTAGTTATTAACTTTATATCAACTCATTATTTACTCACTATCAACTCACTAATGTAATGTTTAAGTACAGGATAATGCACGGCTAGCTGTGTGAATTACCTGCATCTGTGTGTCTCTCTCTAAAAACAATGAAGCTGTAAGTTTAGTTGCATCAAAAACAGCAATCTTACCTCGTGTTGCTGAGGAATATAATGTAGTGATCCAATATCTAGGATTTAAAAAAAAAATAAGTTACAGACCAGCACTGAAAACAAGTCTCTGTGCCCCTGAATGTTTCTGCAATCTCTCTCTCTCTCTCTCTCTCTCTCTCAAAAAAATAAAATAAAATAAAAAATATTTACCCAAAATAAGTAACCTAGATTGTTATTAACTACAGTTTTCATCATGTAATCTGTATAATCAGTAACGGACTACAATTTGTGATCTACCCATCTCTGTAGCTCGTAACCTTAGAGAGCTGATCCATAATGAGACATGAGATGATGAACTGGAAACATGCAAGTTTGCGATGAGCTGCAGGTTTATTGAGAGAAACTCTGAAGGAGTCCTGGGAAGTGTCTCGGTTCTGGGAAACTTCCTGTTAGATAAGAATGGGGCCCAAATCATTTTACGTTGTTGAAAATATCAAATGTTTTAATAATCTCATTCAGTACGTCATTCAAGAGCAATTTACTCAGCTTGATATGAAAGTCTTTGAGTGTGTGTTATTCTGTATGAAGTGATTTGAGGCTTTAATGGAGGTCTTGTTCATTTCCGTCTCACTCTCAGTCTGCTTAAACTGAAAAGAGAAGAGCTTGTGCAGAGATTTGTCTTGATTGACTCAGGAAAGTATGGATTTTAATGAGTGCCATGTGTTCAAATCATAAGGCAGGTTTTTAAGATGTGACAGGCAGTTTGATAGAAAATGGTGTTTTCTTTTTTTGCTTTTTTTGTGAAGAGATCTGCATTTTTCAGTAAACATCACTTCTTGATAATTTCTTATTATAAGGCTGGTGACTATAGAGCAGGACTGAACGATGCTGAAAATCAATAAAAAGCGAGCATTTTGATGAATGTTTCTGGGGTGATTGAAATGATTTTGTAGAGAAGTGCATCCACATGCACAAAAAACACTTTACGCTTAAGACCTTTGTATATGCAAATCATATATTTAGGGCTAAATGATTTGGGGGAAAACAAATCTTTATTGGTGTCATTATAGTTGTGGTGTGAGGTTTGCTCTTCTCATTGAGTTATTAAAACTTCATAGTTATATTTATTGTTATAGTTCTCGTCTTTGAGAGATTCAGTTGCTGCATCGTGAAGGAAAGGTTCTGAGAAATCAGATGTTCGCTTCGCCTGTCGGAAGTCATCGCAGAATTCCTGGAGAACAGCGAGTCGCCCTCCGTCCTCCTGCCCACTTCCCTCCGCAGCTAATAAAGAGTTACTCTTTATCTCAGATAGGTTTTTTAATATCAGAGAAACAAAATTAAGTTGACCCCATCACAAAGCCTCTGGACTGACGGTGAAGTGTAAGCCGGCCTTCTCCTCTAATCTCGCCGTCGCTCCTTCGGCGCTCCCCTCAGACGCCGATAAGACCTCCCTCGCGCTAGCGCTAAGTCTAATGAAGATCTTATCTCGTCTCAATAGTAGATATTACCATTTCCTCATCAAATCCACAACCCTCGGCCTCCCTCAAATCAGCACCAAACAATGACTCGCCGTCGGACCAAAACCAATCCCGAAAAATGAGCTTTCCTTCTTTTTCTGGCATTGTAATTTGTCAAACACTCATTAAGATTAATCAAACACTGGCATATTATGGAAATGGGGAACTAGAGAGAAACTAGTCTCGCTTAAGACCAACAAACTCTTTAATTATTATGCAAACATTATCATAAATGTACAGCCCAACACTAGCTAAGTTTCATTCTTGTCAGTGCTATTTCTCTTAAAAAGTTAAGAGCCATCAAAATGTGTTTGTAGTTATTTCAAATGGTCAACTTAAAGGTGCAGTAAGTGATTTCTGAGAAACGCTGTTGATATTTGAAATCACCAAGACAACCATGTCCCTCCCAAATGGATCACACCCCACTCTTAATAGCTCCACTATTCACCAACATGCACCTGCCTCATCACAAGTGGACACACCCCTTACTGCTGATTGGTTACAAGTTATTTGGTGCTCGATCCGATCCCCTTTCAACAGTGTTTCTCAGAAATGGCTTACTGCACCTTAAGTGCCTTAAGGGTTTGTGCTGTTTCTCTGTAAGTTATGAACAATATTTTAGACTAAATTCACGCAAATCTCTGAATTGTCTCATGCAAGTGGTCATCAATGTGACCTTCGATTGTTGTCGCATAGTGCATATCGTAGCCTGTTGTTGTTGATTCACTGTCAGTTCAGTGTCGCCACCTTGTGGACAAACTAATTCAAGTTGCATATGCGAGCTGAACGCACACTGTATGCGTGGTTAGAAAAATCAGATAATATGTGCATGGTGATGATGATATTTATGCCATATGCACTGAATGCATAGTGTACACGTAAAAAACAAAGTATACTTAAGGTTTTGCACAGAACTGCACACTTTGACAGATTTCACGTGAAGTGACCTTTTGAATTTGGAAAGGCTTCTAATGTTGTGTTTACACCAAATGCGAAGCGAATATGCCCCTCACTCTAGATTACTCACAGGATGTTTTTCGCATCACTCACACTATGTTTTTATTTGCGCGAGTACAGTAAAAAAAACATCCCGTGAGTTTAACCATGGTGAGGATAAATACGATCAGTGCTTTGTACCCGTTGTGGAAGACAAAAATGCCGGAGAGCCAAACGCAGACGTTTCTGGGTTCACAGCACCATACAGAGGCGCAAACAACTCGGTGAAGTTGTATCATACATTAATAATAAGGTCTTATTGTACTTTTGTACAACATTTGTCACTATAGTATAAGCTAAATGCTATGACATGCAGTAGGTGTTTAGAAAGGAACATTTTATTTGTGTGAATAATATATAATCATGTAATCCATAAAGAACGCATCAGGCTAATTTTCCACTCAAGTAAAAACGTGTTTGGTGTGAATATACCATAAGAGGTGGAATGTTTTTGTGAGGATGTCTCGGTGAAGAACTGACTTGATAGAGCTATCAAACCCAGCCACAGGATCTTCTTCAGAAACACTCAAGATGTGGGCAATTGTAAGAGCAACTCAGATTCAGATTAAAACATTGTGCGCTCTGACTTCACAAAGTCAGCCAATCAGAATATTATGATATAATATTTTGTGTGTCAGGAATTCCAGGAAATACTAGAAAGGTTTTTTACATTTACATTTATTCATTTATCAGACGCTTTTATCCAAAGCGACTTACAGATGAGGACAGTGGAAACAATCAAAAACAACAAAAGAGCAATGCTATATAAGTGCTATAACAAGTCTCAGTTAGCTTAACACAGTACACGTTATAAATACAATAAAAAAAAACAGAAAAGAAAAAGAATAGAGCAAGCTAGTGTTAGAGGTCTTTTTTATTATTAAACATAGGAAATAAAAACGGCAGAAATAAGGACGTTCTACTGTTTTCCTTTTTCAGAAGTGTGTGTGTGTGTGTGTGTGGTTTAAGGTGGAAAAGTAAAGTATTCTGGATCTCTTATCATTGCTTGTGGCATTTGGGGAAAAGAGAGAGCGAGACAGATGAGATATTAAGTGTGAACATGGCTGGAAGACATGGGAAATAAATGGGTTTGCTTGACAGATTTGGATGAATCCGATGCTGGCCTTAAAAAAAAAAGAAAAAAGAAAATGATAAAAATACTACATCAAAGTGGCTTATAACAGAATTAATTCTTTAATCATTACTTTTATTGAGATACCATAATTTTTTTTTAATTGAACCATTTCCCAAAAAGAGACGAGCTATGAAAAGGATTTTGTGCAGATGATCACGTTCACAAAATAAACCTGACAGGTTCAGGATCACTCTTTCTTTTGTGATATCCTCATTAATACTGACTACTGAACACATCATGGACATGACATTTTGATTTGAGTGTAAATGATTCTGTTATGTGAGTGTGGAGTTTAGTGAAATGATGATTAACTGCAGTTTAGTGCTGCTTATACGAACGCATTCGATTGTCACGACCAATCAGAATAAAGAAACCGCGAGCATCAGCAGAAAGGATGCTGCGGGGTCAGAGGTCACACCAGCGGAGCTTAGTTTTCCATTCCTCTAGAGCTTGTTTCACTCATTCAGCTCAAGTAATAGCAGGGAAGTGTGAGATCGATGCTGATTGATCCGAAAGGCCTTGGCAATTGTCGTGTGTGCACAGGCCGTGGTTTAGTGGCTGCGTGATTGAGTTAAAGCTGGAACAGACTGAACGCAGAGGACTGTCTTTAGACATGGGGACAGGGATTTGACATGCAAATTTAATCAGTAAAACTGCATATATTGTCCTTTTGAACACTGCCAGCAAACACAAGACAATAATAGAGTCATAAGATCATAAATGCACAAAGTCACTTTGTGTCGCTTCATGTTGGAGGCTTTCCTTTGCTCTTTGATTGTTGTTCAGCTATTTCCATTTGCTATGCTATTTTTAGCTGATGTGTGTGTACACCTTAACAATTAACATGCCTTTAATCCGAAGACTCACAATGATCTTTGTGCTCCCTTACTTTTGATATGAAACAAAATCTCAGCAATCAAATGATGTCTTTTTGATATCATTTATGAAATAAAATCACTGTTTTAATGCTCTTTGTAGTGTGACAGAAGGTGTGAACTGAATAAGTTACAAAAATGAACTCTAGAAAAGAGTATTTTGTTAAATATGAACTGTTGCTTACTCATTATATTTTACTAAACCTGTTTGTCAATATTTAATGTATGTTAAAATAAATCTGCCTTAAAACAGATTATGATTTCCACTCTTAAATGTTTGTGTTTCAAGCAGAAACTGAATTATTCTTAAATAATGAACTTTTATAATAAATTATGATTTGCCATTATTTTTGTATAATAATTACTTATATTTATTATCTATTTTTTTTTATTATTATCATAAATCATCCTTTTTATGGTTTATTGTGTAGTTTACAGCATTAGAAGGGACAGATTTTGATTCATTTATTTTTTCATAGAAAATGTATGTGCTGTATTGAAGCTTGTGAATCAAAATCAAATTGTGAAATTTGTCTTGATATCCAGCCCTAATTTTGACATTTTAGGCATTGCTTAGCGAAACCTAACCCTCAAATACATGTTAACTCTCATGATTTGCGTCTGTGGGTTCATGTTTTTATTTGTCGGGACGGTCTGTTAGTCCTCAGGGTCTGGTGATGCTCGTATCTGTCTATTTAAGAAGCAGATCAATGGTCGCCCCGATGAGTTGATCATCTTAATGCTTAATCAATGCAGTCCAGCGCTCAGGAGTCCCCGGGGCCCCAGGAGACTCATTCATCGCTGTGTGTGTGTGTGTGTGTGTGTGTGTGTGTGTGAATTATTCTAATCGGCGACGCAGACAAACTCTCGTGTTGCTATTGATCTAGTGACAGTCTTTTATGACTCGCAGATCTCTTGTTCTCTTCTCTCCCCTTGTGATAATAATTACAATAATAATGATATACATTAAAGGAATATACTTAAGTGTGAACTAATTTTTTAAGAAGATCTGTGAAGTTGCAAAGACTAAAGTCTCAAATCCAAAGAGATATTCTTTGTAAAAGTTAAGACTCTGCCACGCCTCCTAAAACACCTCATTCAAACACGCCCCCACATCTCTACATCACTGTGTGGAAATATTTGCATAATGCCGCCCAAATGTTCACGCAAAGAAAGAAGGCGTGGCTTCAGTAACACAGTTAGTGTTGAAGCAGCCATGTCAGGGAGATGTGTGTGTATCTAGGCAAAAGTACTTTATTTGTTCTTCCGAAAGTAAATGCATTTAGGAATCTTTAAGATTACTTACAACAGAACAGCAATGCATTTTATGGACAACCGTTTTGTGAACTGAGGAGAGGAGGTCATTCTGACTTTGCTACGACAATATGCTGCTTCTGAATCAGATACTACAAATATGTTTTGTTATTAGTTTAAGTATTTGCTATTGAATGTTCAAATGCAGAGTTTTTGGGCGCTCAAGTGATTGAGAGAGAGAGGGTCATGCAGTGGAGTCAGCTGTCTTAACCGTCCGTGGCTTGTGTACTGCAAACAAATACGAGCACATAAAATATTTAATTTTGCATTATTATGGTCACTTTTTTAAGTGTACTTAAGTGTGTTTAGAAACATTGTGATAAAAGTGCCTCTCTTTAAGTCACTTAATTGGCCTTTTATTTCATTCAAATTACATGATCTGCAAGTACAGTTTAAAAACGATTTAAAGAGATTCTTTAAAAAGATTTGAAATGCATGACAAGAGCACATTCAGTACACTTAAGCATACTTCTTTGCTGTCTAAACGTTCCTGCTAAAGTAGCTCATAACTCTGTTTACGTCACAGCCATGAGCCGCGACTTGCTACTTGCTAGTCTGTGTGATATTAAGGGAACCTCAGTTTCAAGAGAATTTTTGATGTGATTTAAAAAATAATAATAATTAAAAAAAATAATAATAACAACCCACTGTTTACAAGATAAAATCATCAATATCTTAGTTTGTTCTCCAGAAAGATGTTTTACAGGTGCCATAGAATGCAATGGTAGAATATTGTTCATTGTTCTCTGATGTCCCCAGAGAGTTTATGTGAAGTTTTATCTCAAAATACCCCACAGATAATTTTATAGCTTGTTGAATTTGCCACTCTTAAGGTATGAGCCAAAACACGAAGTTTTTTGTGTTTGTCCCCTTTAAATGAAAATGAGCTGCTGCTCCCGGCTCCCTTTTCAGAAGAGTGCTAGCTCCAAGAGCTCATGCTCGCAGGTATACACCGGTCTTATGGTTTGATTGGTGGTGACCGTGTTACTGAGCTCAAATTGCTTCCAAACACTATTTTTAACTACCACATTCTTACTCTCGATCATTCTGGTAGCACGTGAAGGCACTATTAGTGACATTAGTAGCTTTAGCAACGTTAGCCTTGAGCCAAGAAGCTCCTTTGGAAAACAAAATATGACACGTGATGCTTACTTTGTCTGGAATCTGGATGTTTGCGCACAAAGCGTTGGTATCGATCCCTCTTTCAGAAGCAATCTTCGCACAACTCCAGCGTTGAACTGAACCTCGTTTGTGAGGCAGTCCAGCGTAAAATGTTAGCACAAATATATATAATTTTTTTTTTTCCTTTGAAAATGAAAGTTATCCACTGTGTCCTCAGTGGTCTATGGAGACTCTTGTGTTCGTAGGAGCATCCCAACACACAACTCGTTTAATGGCTCTTTGGCGCTGTACCTCCAGCAGCTACAGCAGGAGAACAGTAATGATGGACCGCTGCTTCTCACTCAGGACTGTGTGGCACATTTAACGTTTACTTATTTAGTTTAGATGGCCTCAATGCTAACACACGTAAAACTTCTGATATGAGAATTTCAACATAAACAGCACTATGAAACACTGTGAACTGGTGTGTGTGTGTGTGTGTGTGTGTGTGGGCTGGCTCTGTACACAAGATGAAACTGATCTAGAAGTGCTGCTTATTAAAAAATAATAAATACAATCCCATTGTCTTGTTTTATGAGTATAATTATGGCTGTCTATAGCAATTGTTCAGCAATGTGCCAATTTGAAAACTCTGTGAAACTCTAGTTTTGTCAGTTCTAACAGCAGATTATATAATTTTAACATGTTATATTAGCATGACAAATAACTCTTTTACACTGTCAAAGCAGCTGCCGTTTAGCAGCAGACAGGGTAGAACAAAAAATATATATATATAATGAAAAAAAAAACAATGTAATAAAAGAAGCATTAAAAAGATGAAGTTAGAATGCTTATTGAACAGGCGCTCTCAAACATTACTCACGTTTACTAGTTTGTGTGAGTTTGGTTGGTTTCTGTGTTAGATCTCATGCGTTTGTTTCATCAGATGTCTTCAGTCTTCATTAAGGTCCTCTCTGGTTTCCCAGATCTTTTCGATTGGACTGTGAGTCTTCTAACCTGACACAGGCGTCATGGCCCTTTAATCCAGAGTGACACTGGTATAAAACTCGATGCCAGCTAATCTCTCACAGCAGGATTATCAGATTAATCCGGCTGGTTTAGAAGATTGACAGACTATCGGGAGAGAGCAGATCTGTCAACTTTATCGGGCTCTTTTGGCCACGGAGGCAGTGTTTGCTTCTCTCTCATGGGCCTGGAGCGAGAGATAAGACACAAGATGAATAGAATTCAGAAAAACACAGAAATAAGCCTCAGTGTAAAGCGGTGCTTTGTCTGAGAGCAGGAATGCAGAGCAGAAGTCCACTGACCTGCCAGAGCGTCTGACCCCAGGACCGTCCAGAGCGTCTCTGAGCTCTGATGCAGAGCGTCTAGACAGCTCAAGCCCTTCTTCTGGAGAATTCATTTTTTATCAAGACGGGTCAGTGAAAGGAGCTGCTGCAGAAAAGTTGATCGCCAATATCAGGAGGTCAAACTAAATATTTTAGCAGTTGTTTTGTATTCCATGTTTTCTGTAGTATATAATTTTTACAATCCTCTCACCAGAATTTTCAAATACACTACTATGCATACATTTAAAATTTCTTCAATATACATTAAATTTTAAAATGTAATATTTAAGAAAAACTATTTGAAATATAACAACTATACATATTTCTTTGATCATTTTCTTGCAACAACGTTCCATAGAATGAAAATATTATAGGTAATATTAGAATATAATAACATTCAAAAGATTTTTGAAGAAGAAGCTTTGCTACCACATGAATAAATTACATTTTAAAATGTATTACAATAGAAAAAAGCTATTTGTAATAATACTCTTTTCAGAGTATTTTGATCAAGAAGAGACTATTTTTCATAAACATAATGTTAATATGTGAATGGCAATTAACTATCCAACTTGTGTAAAAAAAAACAACCAAAATAAAATATGTATATATATATACAGCAGTCCAATACATTATATCACAAATTTTACAGTGTTGTTATGGTCTTTTGGATATATTTCAAAAGAAAAAAAATATATTATTATAAGATGGTTCATCTAATGTATGTAAAGTATTTTTAACAAAACATGTCTCTAATATTTAAATACACCAAAATGTGTCATATTTGTTGAAAGTGTCTACTGTTGTAAACCTGCATTGACCTCTGTGTCTCTCAGCCTTTTACACGTATCTGGAAATATTGTTCTGTCTGTTTGTTTTCTTCCCGTTATTGTACTGCTCTCTTTGAAATGTTCAAAAGCATTTCTCAAAGATTAAATGTTATTTGTGATTGTAAAATGATTCCTCCACATTCTGTGCAGATTCAGCAAACAAACATGAAGCAAACACACATTTCCGCTGTGAGTTTCTTCTTATCGGTGAGGGTCGGTGGAACTGCAGGGGTCTAGCTCTGTAGCCCAGAGTTGAGTGTTAAAGATGTTGTTAGGTGTAATTACATCTGACTGCAATCAGAACTCATTTAAATGAACAACAGAAGTCCAAACGCACTGATTTCATCAGTCAAAATCAGGTCAGATTCAAGATTATGAACTTTAGTTTACTAACATTTCAGAATGAAGTCTTAAAAAAAACACACAAATATGCTCAAACGCAAAGAAAGAAAGAGTCATTCTTCAGCAGCACACCAGGTTCATTGTTAAAATGAATGCTACTTTTATGGACAGATGACCGGGATCTCATCCCGGACGAGCCCCCGAATGTCATGCAGCAAGTAACAACGTATTCGTGGTCCATTTTCTTCAGTGTTCAATGTAACAAATACTATGTTGTTCAATCAATACACGAAAATGAGACTGCAGATGCTATCTGTAATCTGATGCATTCCCATTAGCTGCCTGCACATATGGTTTCCATCAAATTTGTAAAAATCATACCAAATGTGTTTTTGCTGTTCAGACCTAAATTGAGTTGGATATGCCAAAACGTAAACATATTTTTTGAAGATTCAGAATATTTTGAACCGAAAACATGGCTTATCCAAAGATGAGACTGAAAAAGAAGAAATACATTTCAGAGCCTTTGAATTTGGCTCAACCTTCCAGAACTCTTGTCAGTTGGAATGTGCAAGGCTTTGCCTGAATGTCTATTCAACTTATCAGGCTTACAGAAGGCCTTCTTTGAGTAGACTTGGTTTAAGTTCACCCAACTCTGATCTGACATGTTTAATCAACACATCACTTGTGGCGGGACATTTAAAAACAGCAATGGACTTGAATAGCAAGATAAACTACATAATTGTAAGATAAACAAGATCATTTTAACGAGTCAAACCAGAGCTGGTTAGTTGATTGGTCGGTTTTTCGATGACTAGTCAACCATTCCCACTTTTAAAACAGACTTTTATGCTTGTGCCCCCATATTACTTTGACAGTCAAGCCAAACACACACACACACACACACACACACACACACACCATCTTTGCACCAGGTTTGTTGCCCACTCTCATATCTCGTTAATATCACATATTTCCACATCTGTGCTGCAGATGTCTATGGTGTGGACTAGACAGAAAAATTTTGTTTCTTTATTAATTTCAATATTTTGTCAGAACCAAACATCTGTGATATCACCACACTGACTCAGATTGGTGCTTTCCCACAGTGTGTGCTGTGCCGACACACACACACACACATACACGCGTGCTCAGGTGTGACAGTGTGGTGGCCAGGTGGATGTCTGGCACACACACCAGCTCAGATGTAGAGGAGAATTCTAAATCTGTTCTCACTGCTAGACCGCCACTGCTGATCAGCTGGAGGAAGAACTGTTTGTTGGGATCATTTCACTTGGTAAATTTAGTCATATTGTTGTTCCCACTTTTTCATTTGATTCAAATCATGGCTAAACACACCCGAGGAGTAGATCACCCAAAAATTAAAAATTCTCACATCATTTACCCACCATCATAACATGACTTCCTTCAGGCTTCACTTTCTTCATGCTTCACGCAGTTCTGAAGAACATGAACCAATATTTTTTTTAAATTCATGTCTGTATCACATATTATTGTTAATGTAATATAATTCATATTAAGTTCATTTTCAAGCCAACAGTAGTCATTTGTGTTTAATGTTCTAATATTTTTTTTTTATTTAAAAATTATTTGAATAGTTTTAATTAACTGCAACAACATTAGCCACAAACACTGCATGATGAGTTGCAACCTTAAGATTAAAGCTTCATTTACACGATAAAGGTGGCACAGAAGCTGCATGTGAAGTGGCATTTAGTTAAATACACACACATTGTTTAATACTGCTCAGAAATGCATTTATGTTCCAATTACAGTTGCATAAATAAATAACCTTTAGGCAAAAATTCAGTATTTTGTAAATTATTCCTGCTCTCTCCCACTTCAGCACCTAGTGTCAAAGTTTATAATTAAGAGTTCATTATTAGAGATTTGAGCACATCACTAATTATGAGCAACATCAGTGGTGGACAAAGTACACAAATCAAGTACTCGAGTAAAAGTAGATACGTTTAATAAAATATTACTCCAGTAAATGTAAAAGTACTCCCAAAAGTACTTGATTTTTTATGTACTTATGTAAAAACGTACTAATAGATATAGGCTACCATGATGAACGTCACATCCTTTGTTTCTCTCAGATGTAATCGATCTAGGTTGATGAATAAAAATATTTGGACTTTATATCTAAAAATTACCAGCAAACTTGTTAGCTAGACAGTTAGCATCAGCTAACAATATTTACTTATTTTCAGTATGGATTTGAATAAACATTCATATGTCTACTCGGCTAGTTAATTCAAACAATAATAAAATGTATACAGTGGATAAAAAATATAAAAACAGACGTCTTATAGGGCTAAATGCATAGCATTTGAATAAAACTGTTAACGTGAAGTTAGCAGTTAATCTGTGTTATTTTAATGTTTCTTTTTTTTAATCTAAAACATAGAGACACTGATGTTGTCTGCATTCAAGCATTTCAGTAGGCTTAAATGGATAACCTTTTACAGCAGATTTAGTTCACAACTTTTGGCAGCATCAGTCGCGCGCGCGCGCGCTCGCTCAGCAGATCTCGCGTTTCTTACTTGTGAATTCAGCTCACTGGAGACTCGCACTAAACGGTTCATTTGAATCAGTGAGTTGTCGACTCGAGTACAGCTGCAGTCGGATCATTCCAGTTCGTGAATGAATCATTTGGAATGATATGCGAACCAATTTAAAAGGATAATTGAAAAGAATCAGTTCGTTCTTGAATCAGACATGGCTTCTGCGTCTCGGAGCACATGATATATTATATGGAGTAACGATATGTTTTATGAAATGTAGTGAAGTAAAAAGTACGATCTTATGCTTTGGGATCTAATGAAGTAAAAGTTACTCAAAATTTAACTACTCCAGTACACTACAGAAACTTGAAAAATGTACTTAAGTACAGTAACGAAGTAAAGCTACTCTGTTACTGTCCACCACTGAGCAACATTAATATAACGCTTGATTTAACAGCACCAGTAATAAAGACAAACTGATCACAGTGAAAAAGTGTGTCATGAAAGCCAGATGCCTATGGCAAGGGCTGTCCTCTCAACACACACTCACACACACACACACACACTGTGGCTAAAGTGCTTTTAAATGACTGGTGTGTCATGCTGTCAATAAACAGAAGCTTTCAGTGTTGTGTTTCTGTTGGATTTGCGTGTGTGTGTGTGTGTGTGTGTGTGTGTGTGAGAGAGAGAGAGAGAGAGAGAGAGAGAGAGAGTCAACACAACACACACAGGCTGGCCAGCAATCAGTAAATTAATTAGCTGGACCTTGTGCAGTGTTTGTGTGTCAGAAAGATAAAGAGATTTTTTTTAGAGGTTGAAATTCTTGCGGCCAGAATTGATGTACTGAACACAAAACACACACATTCAATAGAACCCCGACCAACTAAACATCTGTCTCTACGCCTGTCTGTCTGCATGGTTTTGCTAATGCAGATCATAAATGGGTCATGAATGGTTTATTGAAAGGCAGTCCTGCTTTGCAATATCGCTCTAAAGTGATTCTGTCCATCTATAGCCCGCGGCGGTGTATGTGTACGTGTGTGCTCCTCTGCAAGCGTTTGACAGATGCTTGTCTGATTTCCGTCACTCGATCTGTAAAAATGGCTCCATGTTCACTCTGCACTGACATCCGCTGCGGATCTGTTGACACATCCTTCTGAGTGTGTTTCTTTAATGGCCTTATATTTCATTTCCCAGCAAAAGAAAACACCATTACCCAGAGCAGTGAGTCGCGTCGGGCCGTTCTGCTCGCTGGTGACTCCTCCTCCTCATCTGGGCTCTGATTCAATTATCCAAACACACCGCACAAACTTTCATTTAGCTCATTTCCTAAAACTGTTTCTGAGGAACTTAGTGTTTCTTTGTCTGATACACATTCAGCTGCATTAAAAGCATTTTGTGCATCCAGCGTTGTTTGTGATATTGCGGACGCTCTTGTGTTCATGCACACCATCTCTGAATGAGGTGATTCTGTGAATATTCTATTCCGTTTGCATGTATGTGATTTGCTAGTACAATAGACATATTTGTTTCTCCATCAAATGTGTTCACAATGAATAGAACTCAAGGTCATGGGCTCAGACAAACAAACAAACAAAAACTACATTTCACAAATGTTTCAGTGTGTTAAATGTTGTTTATGTTTATGATTGTCTGATTCAATATGAAGTCTGTAAATTTGCAGAAACTCTGAATCGCCCTGAAGTGCTGCAAGTCACGCCAGAGTGAACAGAAAAGGGCAAAGAGGGCCAAAATCCAAGATAAGCTAAAGATGAACCCATTAGTGGCTCCACCATTGATTCTCCTATGCAATGTCCATTCTTTGTAAAATAAACTGGGACACCACAAGCTGCGGCAGTCAGCTCAGAGGGAGATGAACACATGCTGTGTCTTTATTTTAATTGAAACATGGCTGAATAACAACATCCTGGATTTGCATGCAGACACATACAGGGCAGCATGCCGCCTCCCCTGGGCTTCTCCGACCACATCTTTCTTATGCTAATACCAGCATACAGACCGCCACTGAAATGAGCCAGAACGGATAAGAGTATGGCCAGAAGGAGCTATGTCAGCACTACAGGATTGCAGGAGTATGCCGACTGGAACATGTTTTAAGAGGCAGATGCAATGAAGTATATCATCGGTTTGAATGAGTGTGTATCATCTGCATTAACAATTGCATAGATGATGTTACACATCATGTTGGAATGTTCAGGAATGTTACTGTCAACTCTTCTCGAAGATCAGGCACTTTGTTTGTCCAGCTGAACCTAAAACAAGAAATGACAAGGAAACACGATCTATTTTAGACAGCCAGATTTGACAACACACCTGCAAGTGTGCTAACCAGTTAACTTCTCCTCAGACAACCTGCAGAGCCAGGCTGTCATTCCTGTCTGCTTTTGGTCCAACACCATCGCACCATTTCCAAAGAAGTCAGATGTGTCCTGCCTCAGTGACGTCTGGCCTGTGTGAGACACACCAATCATGGTGAAGTACTTACGAGAAACTAGTCCCGAACCATGTACTCCCTCCCTTGTGCATGTCAACCTAATCACTTAAATTATGAGGTCACATCTGTAAAAATGAACACCCATATCAGAATGCTGTTCAGGAGAGGGAAACTCTGGCCCTTGAGATCCATTGTTCTGGCAGAGCATTCTCAAATTATCCTGAAGTTTTGGGTAGATTTTTCAGGGCTACAGCTCTGCCGGACAGTGGACCTCAAGGGTCAGCGTTGCCCACCCTGGCTTTAGACAACCATTTCTTTAAACCTTAAATGAAAAACTAAACTTTCTCACCACTAGAACGATCCCTATTCCTGAATCCTGGTGTTTTTTACTTGATCAGCACTAGTCTGACTGTTGACAAGCCTGGAATACTCAACATTGTACGGCTATGCTTAGTACAAACCACTTCACCAAGTTTACCAAAACTTCAAAATGTTGATCCTTATTTATAACACAAAGCAACATTCAGAGAAGAGGTTGAATCTAGTGCACTGGTTTTCAACCATGTTCCTTGGTTCCCCCACAACACTGTACATTGTACATTTTGCAGTTTTGGGAGGTTTCAGGACAAGGGCTGGAAACCACCGCTCAAGTGGGTCATTGTGCAAACAACACAATCCTAGCGTTTGAACATATAAAACAAAGAAAGCTCCACGTCGACCTCCTCCTCCTGCAAACCAAGGGATCCTCTGCAGAGACTGCGAGGAACATCAAGTTTCTGGGTCTGTACATCACAACCAAACTCATCAGTCCCTCAGTATAACTTCACTAGGCAAGAAAGCACAGCAGTGTTTCCTTTTTCTTTGGCGACTGGGGAGAACAAGGTACAGAA